>NC_135441.1:5985000-6285000 GCF_051991255.1 Vanacampus margaritifer | reverse complement strand
GAGACGCGATTGAAGACTTGTTGTCGTTTGGGCTAGGGAAGTTTTTGTTGACGTTTGTCAGTTCCGTTTTCGTTCTTGCGTTTGTTTTTTTCAAACCGAGTCCTTCAGCTCTGCGATTGGCTGGCAACCTCTTCAGGTTGCACCCCGCCTACTGCCCGAAGCCAGTTGGGATAGGCTCCAGCACCCTCATAATCCTTGTGAGGACAAGCGGTCAACGGAATGGATGGATGGATCCTTCAGCCCACATCAACTCCCAGTGATGCAAGGATTGATCACTGGGATTTGTTTTCCCAAGGTGTGACTCATTCTTTGTGGAACGCCCCGGAAAAGGGACACATTCCTCCTATCTCCATTGGATAATCCTTAGATCGTCTGGTGGAAACTGGAAGCGGTTTAATGGCCTCTCAGCTGGCACGTCTGATGGCTCGCTCCTGAAGGTGGGGGTTTAGCAGAAGGCTGACCCCCGGCCGGTCTAATAGGCAAGATGTGGAACCAGGTGCCCCGTGGACTGGACCAGGTTGACCTTTCCATCACCTCATCTGGGCGCAGGACATTTTCATTAGTCACTAATAAACATTTATTCACATCCCTTCTTTTTGAAAGAGCATTTTGGTAGTGTTATTAGTTAGGAGTTAGTAAATGTTAGTAAAGTTCTGTAGGCCTGTCCTGTAGGAAAAAATTCTGTTTGTTGTGACATTCAATTAGGATCCAGCCTTTGGCTGACTTTTAATGACCTGAGCACATTCATAAATGCAAAAAATTAAAATCTTAGCCAGTTCAAATCTGACGAGGCCAATTTTGTTTACAGAATGTAATGATTATTGGAATGTTTTATCATAATATTTACTGTTATAGATATGGCATGAATGTGCTTCCAGCCATTAAATAAATGCAACTTTCGTCAACAAATAAAATCAAAAAATAACATCTAACCCCAGGGCCCCAGGGAAAAATAGAAATGGAACATATTCACCTTGTTTTCGCCGTCTCTGCCAAAACTTACTCCTTCTCCACGGTCAAGGAAATCCCCAATTGTCCTCCTGTAAAATTCATTCTCACGGACTATCAATAATTATCACATTAAGACTAACTTTTAATTTTATATTTATTTAATTCAACATGGACTGTTTGTGTCCTTCGCGACGATATACCCAGACCGACCAATAATTCCCCCATCTGAAAAAATTGACTTAGAGAATTTTTCAGACTCTAATAATATACAAGTTCTGCAGTAAATAAATTTTGCTTGCTTTTTGTTTAAAAAGAGGGGAAAATTTTACATTTAACCAGCAAATTCAACAATGCGCCCGAAGCAACTATTCAAATTTCAAAAGACAATTTGGAAAATATTAAAAGACTAAATTCAATAAGCGTAAAATATAATAATTAAGATTGAAATAAATTTTATCTTATCTTTATTCACATTAGCTGTTTTCAATTTCTGAAACCACACAAAATTTAACCTGTATTATCTTTTGTACTATAAAAATATTGTATCTTAAGCCAATGAATTTTACAAAGAATCTCAGTTTTCAGCCAATCCATCAATTATTATTAACTCTTTTACTGCCAAAGACGTTAAATGACGTTCTGCAAAAACCTACGGAGGAGCGCCAAAGACGTTAAAAGACGTCCTCCCATTTTTTTTATTTTTTTTTTTGAAACGGGTGCTGGGAAGGCTTGCGGAGCTCTCCTGAAAGTTTTAAGCAGGTTTTTTTTAGCCTAATGACTATTTTTGGCCCCTAGAGGGCAGCAATGACTCTCTTTTGACAAGATCGGGTGGGCGTCAGTAGAGGCGGAGCTAGAGCGTTGAGCAGGAGATCAGAATGGAAAACAAAGGAAAAATGGCGGCCGGTCGCGAGGAGCTAACGCCAGAGCCGTTTTTTTCAAAGACCAAAAGCATCGCTAAAAAAGCACATTGTTGATGACAATCATCATCATCGATGATGAAGATGATGGTGACTCCGTGGTTGGAAAGCATTGACGCGGCAGTAGAAGACGTTAGATGGAGCTAGATGGAGGAGGGAACGGGCAATGGCGAGCGTTTGCAAGCAGCTCTACACTTACAAGACGAAAGGCATCGACCAACGCTAAAATAGTACGTTGATATCGATGATGATGAAGGTGAATCCGAGCTTGACGGCGAAATTGGAACCGCTGACGCGGCGGCTATGACGGTGTCGTAACGCGGAGCGCAACCGAGCACGCACAGGCGGACGTTCGATCGGACGACGGAGAGTGCCCCGAGTCCAATGCATATTCATCGGAGGAAGTGTGTACAGTCTGCTACTTGCTTTTTATTCCCCGGAAAAAAAGGCCGTCAAGAAAGTGTAACGTTTGCACACAAAACGGACCAATGTGAAAGTGAAAGTAAACTGTTGTGCGAGTCCTGGCGTCTCCTTGCACGCAGGAGAGCGTTACAAAAGGAAAAACTGTATTTGAAACATCCACATAATTGTAAGTAGTACCACAGTTGCACACATTTGTAAATAGTTTGCGAAATTGTTTTGTCAAATTGTTACACTGTTGAATGGAAATAATCGTATTTTGCAATCAAAAAACACTTTTTCATTGTTGGTGAAAGCGTTTTACAGAAGTAAAGCACTATTTAGGTGTTTGTGGCATCATTCATGGACAAAAAGAAGTATACAATTCACTAGAGTGCATGAAATAACATCGTTTCACAAAAAGCTCTTTTTCTCCGTTTTTTGTTTCAAAAGAGAGAATTTCGGTGAAAGTAACCATTTTCTATTGTTGATTACTGAAGAACGGAATAAGGTAGAAACAAACTTTTTTTTCTGATGAAAGCTGAGAGTCCAATCTTTCATTTGGTAGTATGTGTGTTTCCATAGTCCAAACACAACATTTTCTGTGGACCTTGAAAGATCACTCAAAATGCTTAAATCGGCTGGCACTGGCGACAACCCGTTTTTGAAAACGTCTGGCAGTCAAAGAGTTAATACATAAAGTTGCCCTTAATTTTAATATTTTACCATTAAGCTTGCTAGTCCCCCTTGTTGATGTTTGTCCAAAAAGCTGACTGTTTTAAAATAGACAGAGATAAACAAATCAGATCAAATCAAAATAAACATCAAAAGTTTTAAAATATAATAAATCTGTGTGTATAGAGTGTTGTCAATCAGTTCGTTATATTTACATAATGTTTTACTGTAAATGTTATCACCTTATATCTGTCAAAAATATAGAGTGCAGTGTAAACAGTCAGTATCACATCATATGGTCTGGTATCACTAACTCAAGGGAACATTGTTGGTGGGGGCGGAGTCACCAGCGTAGTGGAACAATTTTTTCACAGGACAGTTCGGGATACAGAAATGCTTTAAGGAAGCTTGTGCAGAGCATTGTGTGCATTGGGTAGTGGAGCAGTCTTCTTTTATCACATTTGTATATGACGGCACAGTCATTGTGGCATCAGGTGGCGCCAGGAACCTCCGCTATCCATCAGTTAGTGGCATGGCCGAGCAGGTGGAGTCAGATATGGCCGCATCCCGTCGCTCTGCTGGTGGTAGCAGCTGCATTTTCTTTGTTGGTGGGTGTTTTGTTTTGATGAGATCTGTGTCCAGTTGACCTTGTTTTGAAATAATGACCCCGACCAATGACCCTCACTCGACTGAAAACATTAAAATCTGCCCCAACAGTATTTAGGTTATAACATGTCAGTAAATATTAAAAAAACAAAATCTTCCTTTTTTTCAAAAAAAATTCAAAAATTTTAAGAAATAAAAAAAATAATAAAAAATAAAAATAATTAAAACAATGAAAGTTTACAATTTTAAATAATTGCTAATTATATGCCAATATTTGTTATGATTTACAATATTTAATTTAATATGTTTTGCATATCTTCATAAATCATATTTAGGATGACTCTAACAATTTACAAATATAATACCGAGTCTATTAATAAGTGTGTAGTTTTCAATTAATATCTTTCAATGGAGGCCGCAGCCCGTAAAGTCAGCCTTTGGTCGAACATCAAGGAAGAAATTATTTTAATTACCTAGCACCTCAAATTATGTCAAAATGTGATTCTTCCAGATGGCTTCCCCCATGGAATCCAGTCTTCCAGGACTCGCAAGGCCTGCTCCAAACTCTGAAATGGGACTTCAAATGTCGAATTCAAAGGTTAAATATATACAGGAGAGATTAAAATTATTTTCCTACTTATAAGCATGGGCAAAAACCCCTTTTTAAATTATAATTAACACATTACTTCATCCCCAGGACGGGAGATAAGGAACTTGTCATCTCCTCCTCATAATGGCTGCCATCGCTTCTGAAAAGATATTTCACGGTTAAATAATGTTCTCGCGTACGAGAAAAATCATAAGGGAAAAACAATCAACTTATAACAAAATATTCCACATTAGTTGCTATTCAAATTATTCGTTTTTAATTAATTATTATTATTATTAAAATAAGAAAAATATGGCTGAAATATGTCATCTAATAACAATCCAGAAAGTTAAATATATATTTTCTTATTAAACTGCAAAAGCAGATTAACAATCGCACAATTAACATCTTTCTTTTATAAAAAATATTATAGTACCTTTTCACATTAGTTGATTTGCTCTTGGCATTTTTAATTTGAAAAAGGGTGACACCTGGCGGTCAAAATGAGTCATAGCAACTACAATCTCCAACTGAGTCGCGTCATTAATTTATAAAAGGGTGACACCTGGCGGTCAGCCAGAGTCATAGCAACTACAATCAGTCTTAAAGATTTTTGTTCAATAAGCGTATGAAATGCATCAAAATTTTACAATATCTTAAAACTATACCTCTCTATGTTATTTGTGTATTAATATTCGTTCGTTTTATATCAAACATAATTTTAAATATGACGTATTTGCACTCGTGAAGCCAGATTAAGTATTCAACATTAGTGCTTAAGAAATTTATATAAGGGGCTTATAAAATCAGTTACGGCAACAATTTATGTAATGTCGTTCAATTATTTAACGCAGACGCTTGCGGTTTTAGCGTTAGAAATTTTATTAGTAATTTTACCGTCTAATTAATTTATCCCGTTTAGCGTTTATTAACCATTTTCATTTATTTTATTACGTAAATTTGTATTATACAGCTGTTTTATTTGCAAAGCAACATTTCAGCATTAATCATTATTTAATACACTTTTCTTAAAGTTACGTCCGGGATTTTCCTCTATATTTAAATACACATAACTCTAATACTTTTTCTAATCCGCGGTCGGCGTTTATGGAAATACAAAGTTAAACTGCCGCCTTTGAAACCATCGAACAGATTACATATTTTATTAGAATAAACCAACCATTTTCACAATATAATCAAGTCCCGTCGTTCAATATTAATTACATTTTATATCATTATTCGACGGTCGATTATATAACCTAGAAGCTTTAGTCACGTCTAGCGGAAAATCATTTAATCCTTCAGAATAAAAGCGCACCGTAGCCCCAACATTATTACTTTATTAAAGTTATATAAATGGTTATAACTTCGCAAAAATACCTAAAGCTAGTATTCTAGCATTATTCATCATCTTATTCAAAAATACATGATTATGTCTCGCTTTTGTTCCACTCGAAGAAACCACAGATACAACCCGTACTTCACGTCGAACGCCCGGCGGCGCAAGCCTCAACGTCCTCCATCAATAAAATTAATTTACCGTAGCTTATAACGGCGCCATAAGATTTATTCCACCGCAATCGTACATCCATTTTATTAGTTTTTCAATCCCCGGATATGTTTACTGGGCAAAACTCCGATCGCAAATGCGCATGCGCTCGCAACTCCATGTCGCCTCATGACGCGGCATTCGGCTCAAACCATTTTTGTAGCGCTCAAATAGAGTTCATACTTTCTATTAATTATTGCTGCCCGTATTTTATAGCTTACTATATTATATTATATTATATTGTCGTTAAGTCGTATTAATATTTATAAATGCAGTGACGTCTCACTTATAACAAAATTAGTCAACAAAATATCTCATCGCGGTCCCTTTAAAAATAGTGACGTCAGATTTTGTACAGACATACTGACATGATATGTCGCTTTTTACGACATACCAAAACATATAAAAATCCGGAAAATCTGTTCTTTCCTCAGCTGAACAGTCTTGTCTAAGAATTTTAATAACCGAATATTCAAAGACCTAGCGTTTGATCTCAAAGCGGCGTATCAAATCTGCTTATGTCAAACTGACTTCCACAAGTTGAGCAAATATATCTTGTCTAAGAATATAAATAACCAATTATTCGAAGACCTAGCGATTAATCTTAAAGCGGCATATTAAATCCGTTTTATGTCAATCTGACTTCCATAAATTGAGCTTATCTCGATTACATAACAGCAGTCGTACTTCCTGCTGTGTCTATCGCTGACTTTCTTTTATTCAAGGATCATTTCCAATTACCCAAGAATCTACCGTTTGTAAAAACAAAATGCTTTTCAAACTGACTTCCTCTCAACTTAAACACATATATAGACTTTAAATCAATTATCTACGTACCTATCGTTTGTAAAAACAAAATTGTAAAAACAAAATGCTTCTCAAACTGACTTCCTCTCAAGTTAAACAACTTAAACACATATACATAGACTTTAAATCAATTATCTACGTATCTATCGTTTGTAAAAACCAAATTGTAAGAACAAAATGCTTCTCAAACTGACTTCCGAGCGATCGCGTACAATCCAACGTGACAGCATTTTATAAATAATGCTACGTCACCACATGTGTGTATACTTCAAATACCGTGGTAAAATCCGAAATCTGGGACTTCGCGTCCAACCAAACGACTTCAAAATTTATCACTATTTTTATTACATAAATTCCATCTTCAATATAATTTTGCAAGACGAATTTACTAGCCGCAGCGTTCTCAAACAGACAGAACTCCTAAAACATGGATAAAGTGTCCACTTACCGTGATTAATGTGGCCGGGAGCTCTATTAGTCTGTGAACACCCCGCTGCAAAACGTCGCTCTACGTCGGGGTGCACCATTTGAAAGAGGAATAAAAATATTTGTCCTCTTTGCGTGTTCCAAAATTTGAAGACAGATTTAATGTAAGAAAAAACACCTTTGCAAAAATGATTTTTTAATCTAACAGAGATCTCTGGACATTTAACAGCCTCTAATTCATCACTTAAACAGGTGGGATTCAGAGCGTCGAATGTAGTTCTTCCGCGTGTAGAATCGCTTCTTATAGTTAAAAGACCTCCTCTCTTTTATTTGTAGACAAAACATATCTCTGGGTACTTTTCCATGAGCGATGGCGAAAACAGAGTCAGGAGTGCGTGTTCGAAACTGATTCTGTTCTCAAGGACCAAATGTGTTTTCGCACAAAGCGCTGAGAAGGAACTTTTTTAGACTAAATAGTATGTCCCAGTTTAAGGTCAGATTATACCGAAATCAACACCATCTGCTCTGCACAGGACACAAAACATCTCGACAAGGTTAATATAAAGAATTAAAATGTTAATAATGTGTAACAATGGTTAATATATGAAATGAAGAATTAAAAATGTTATAATATCTATCAACACACAGAAGAGTCATTTCAGTGCCTGGATAGCTCAGTCGGTAGAGCATCAGGCTTTTAATCTGAGGGTCCAGGGTTCAAGTCCCTGTTTAGGCGTTGATATTAAGACCAAATACCACCCCCAAAAAAATACATTTTTATGGAAAATATAAATGCCAGATAACAATCACTTAAGTCCATTGATGAAGCTACTTCGGCTGTTCTTGGTCACCCACTGCCACTCGGTGTTGTGCTTATATTGTGTTGTAGGACACACAGAAGAGACAATTCAGAGCCTGGATAGCTCAGTCGGTAGAACATCAGACTTTTAATCTGAGGGTCCAGGATTCAAGTCCCTCTTCAGGCATTGATATTAAGACCAAATACCCCCCAAAAAACAATAAATTTGTATGGAAAATACAAATGTCAGGTAACAGTCACTTAAGTCCATTGATGAAGCTCCTTCGGGTGTTCTTGGTCACCTGCTGCCACTCGGTGTTGTGCTTTTATTTTGTAGTAGGACACACAGAAATCTTAACTCAGAGCCTGGATAGCTCAGTCGGTAGAGCATCAGACTTTTAATCTGAGAGTCCAGGGTTCAAGTCCCTGTTCAGGCGTTCATATGGAGCCAAAAAACACAGTGCTTTTTATGGAAAATACCAAAGTCAAATAACAGTCACTAAAGACCATTGATAAAGCTACTTAGGCTGTTCTTAAAGTCTCGCTGGACCATCGCATCTCATCGCTCGGTGTTGTGCTTTTATTTTCTAGTAGGACACACAGAAGAGTCGTTTCAGAGCCTGGATAGCTCAGTCGGTAGAGCATCAGGCTTTTAATCTGAGGGTCCAGTGTTCAAGTCCCTTTTCAGGCATTGATATTAAAACCAAATACCACCCCCAAAAAAATACATTTTTATGGAAAATACAAATGTCAGATAACAGTCACTTAAATCCATTGATGAAGCTCCTTCGGCTGTTCTTGGTCACCAGCTGCCACTCGGTGTTGTGCTTTTATTTTGTAGTAGGACACACAGAAATCTTAACTCAGAGACTGGATAGCTCAGTTGGTAGAGCATCAGACTTTTAATGTGAGGGTCCAGGGTTCAAGTCCCTGTTCAGGCGTTGATATTGAGACACCCCCCCCCCCCCCCCCCCCCGCAAAAAAAACTTCTTTTTTTTTTTTATGGAAAATATAAAAGTCATATAACAGTCACTTAAGTCCATTGAGGAAGCTACTTCGGCTGTTCTTAGTCTCCGTCTGGCACTCGGTGTTGTGCTTTTAGTTTGTAGTAGGACACACAGAAAGCTTAACTCAGAGCCTGAATAGCTCAGTCGGTAGAGCATCAGACTTTTAATCTGAGGGTCCAGGGTTCAAGTCCCTGTTCAGGCGTTCATATGGAGCCAATAAACACTGAGTTTTTTATGGAAAATACAAAAGTCAAATAACAGTCACTAAAGACCATTGATAAAGCTACTTAGGCTGTTCTTAAAGTCTCGCAGGACCATCACATCTCATCGCTCGGTGTTGTGCTTTTATTTTCTAGTAGGACACGCAGAAGAGTCATTTCAGAACCTGGATAGGTCAATCGGTAGAGCATCAGGCTTTTAATCTGAGGGTCCAGGGTTCAAGTCCCTGTTCAGGCGTTGATATTAAGACCAAATACCACCCCCAAAAAAATATTTTTTTATGGAAAATACAAATGTCAGATAACAGTCACTTAGGTCCATTGATGAAGCTCCTTCGGCTGTTCTTGTTCACCCGCTGCCACTCGGTGTTGTGCTTTTATTTTGTAGTAGGACACACAGAAAGCTTATCTCAGAGCCTGGATAGCTCACTCGGTAGAGCATCAGACTTTTAATCTGAGGGTCCAGGGTTCAAGTCCCTGTTCAGGTGTTCACATGGAGCCAAAAAACACTGTGGTATTTATGGAAAATAACAGTCACTAAAGACCATTGATAAAGCTACTAAGGCTCTTCTTAAAGTCTCGCAGGACCATCGCATCTCATCGCTCGGTGTTGTGCTTTTATTTTCTAGTAGGACACACAGAAGGGTCATTTCAGAGCCTGGATAGCTCAGTCGGTTAGAGCATCAGGCTTTTAATCTGAGGGTCCAGGGTTCAAATCACTTTTCAGGCGTTGATATTAAAACCAAATACCACCCCAAAAAAAATACATTTTTATGGAAAATACAAATGTCAGATAACAGTCACTTAAGTCCATTGATGAAGCTCCTTCGGCTGTTCTTGGTCACCCCTGCCACTCGGTTTTGTGCTTTTATTTTGTAGTAGGACACACAGAAGAGACAATTCAGAGCCTGGATCGCTCAGTCGGTAGAGCATCAGACTTTTAATCTGAGGGTCCAGGGTTCAAGTCCCACTTCAGGCGTTGATATTAAGACCAAATACGCCCCAGAAAACAATAAATTTGTATGGAAAACATAACAGTCAATTAAACCCATTTAGGAAGCTACTTTGGCCGTTCTTAGTCTCTGTCTGCCACTCGGTGTTGTGCTTTTATTTTGTAGTAGGACACACAGAAAGCTTATCTCAGAGCCTGGATAGCTCACTCGGTAGAGCATCAGACTTTTAATCCGAGGGTCCAGGGTTCAAGTCCCTCTTTAGGTGTTGATATTAAGACCAAATACCCCCCAAAAAATACATTTGTATGGAAATTACAAAAGTCATATAACAGTCACTGAAACCCATTGAGGAAGCTACTTCGGCCGTTCTTAGTCTCCGTCTGCCACTCGGTGTTGTGCTTGCTTTTATTTTCTAGTAGGACACACAGAAGAGACAATTTAAACCCTGGATAGCTCAGTCGGTACAGCATCAGACTTTTAATCTGAGGTTCCATGGTTCAAGTCCCTGTTCAGGTGTTCATATGGAGCCAAAAAACACTGAGGTTTTTATGGAAAATACAAAAGTCAAATAACAGTCACTAAAGACCATTGATAAAGCTACTTAGGCTGTTCTTAAAGTCTCGAAGGACCATCACATCTCATCGCTCGGTGTTGTGCTTTTATTTTCTAGTAAGACACACAGAAGAGTCATTTCAGAGCCTGGATAGCTCAGTTGGTAGAGCATTGGACTTTTAATCTGAGGGTCCAGGGTTCAAGTCCCTGTTCAGGTGTTCATATGGAGCCAAAAAACACTGAGATTTTTATGGAAAATACAAAAGTCAAATAACAGTCACTAAAGACCATTGATAAAGCTACTTAGGCTGTTCTTAAAGTCTCGAAGGACCATCACATCTCATCGCTCGGTGTTGTGCTTTTATTTTCTAGTAAGACACACAGAAGAGACAATTTAAACCCTGGATAGCTCAGTCGGTACAGCATCAGACTTTTAATCTGAGGTTCCATGGTTCAAGTCCCTATTCAGGCGTTGATATTGAGCCAAAAAACACTGTGTTTTTTATGGAAAACACCAAAGTCAAATAACAGTCACTAAAGACCATTGATAAAGCTACTTAGGCTGTTCTTAAAGACTCGCAGGACCAAGTCAAGTCCAGGTTCAAGTCCCTGTTCAGGCGTTGATATTGAGCCCCCCCCCAAAAAAAAAAAATAGTACAAATGTCAAATAATAGTCACTTAAGTCCATTGAAGAAGCTACTTCGGCTGTTCTTCGTCTCTCTCTGCCACTCGGTGTTGTGCTTTTAGTTTGTAGTAGGACAAACTGAAAGCTTAACTCAGAGCCTGAATAGCTCAGTCAGTAGAGCATCAGACTTTTAATCTGTGGGTCCCTGTTCAGGCGTTCATATGGAGCCAAAAAACACTGAGGTTTTTATGGAAAATACAAAAGTCAAATAACAGTCACTAAAGACCATTGATAAAGCTACTTAGGCTGTTCTTAAAGTCTCGCAGGACCATCACATCTCATCGCTCGGTGTTGTGCTTTTATTTTCTAGTAGGACACACAGAAGAGTCATTTCAGAACCTGGATAACTCAGTCGGTAGAGCATCAGAATTTTAATCTGAGGGTACAGGGTTCAATTCCCTGTTCAGGTGTTGATATTTAGACCAAAAAACAATACATTTTTATGGAAAATACAAAAGTCAAATAACAGTCACTAAAGACCATTGATAAAGCTACTTAGGCTGTTCTTAAAGTCTCGCAGGACCATCACATCTCATCGCTCGGTGTTGTGCTTTTATTTTCTAGTAGGACACGCAGAAGAGTCATTTCAGAACCTGGATAGGTCAATCGGTAGAGCATCAGGCTTTTAATCTGAGGGTCCAGGGTTCAAGTCCCTGTTCAGGCGTTGATATTAAGACCAAATACCACCCCCAAAAAAATATTTTTTTATGGAAAATACAAATGTCAGATAACAGTCACTTAGGTCCATTGATGAAGCTCCTTCGGCTGTTCTTGTTCACCCGCTGCCACTCGGTGTTGTGCTTTTATTTTGTAGTAGGACACACAGAAAGCTTATCTCAGAGCCTGGATAGCTCACTCGGTAGAGCATCAGACTTTTAATCTGAGGGTCCAGGGTTCAAGTCCCTGTTCAGGTGTTCACATGGAGCCAAAAAACACTGTGGTATTTATGGAAAATAACAGTCACTAAAGACCATTGATAAAGCTACTAAGGCTCTTCTTAAAGTCTCGCAGGACCATCGCATCTCATCGCTCGGTGTTGTGCTTTTATTTTCTAGTAGGACACACAGAAGGGTCATTTCAGAGCCTGGATAGCTCAGTCGGTTAGAGCATCAGGCTTTTAATCTGAGGGTCCAGGGTTCAAATCACTTTTCAGGCGTTGATATTAAAACCAAATACCACCCCAAAAAAAATACATTTTTATGGAAAATACAAATGTCAGATAACAGTCACTTAAGTCCATTGATGAAGCTCCTTCGGCTGTTCTTGGTCACCCCTGCCACTCGGTTTTGTGCTTTTATTTTGTAGTAGGACACACAGAAGAGACAATTCAGAGCCTGGATCGCTCAGTCGGTAGAGCATCAGACTTTTAATCTGAGGGTCCAGGGTTCAAGTCCCACTTCAGGCGTTGATATTAAGACCAAATACGCCCCAGAAAACAATAAATTTGTATGGAAAACATAACAGTCAATTAAACCCATTGAGGAAGCTACTTTGGCCGTTCTTAGTCTCTGTCTGCCACTCGGTGTTGTGCTTTTATTTTGTAGTAGGACACACAGAAAGCTTATCTCAGAGCCTGGATAGCTCACTCGGTAGAGCATCAGACTTTTAATCCGAGGGTCCAGGGTTCAAGTCCCTCTTTAGGTGTTGATATTAAGACCAAATACCCCCCAAAAAATACATTTGTATGGAAATTACAAAAGTCATATAACAGTCACTGAAACCCATTGAGGAAGCTACTTCGGCCGTTCTTAGTCTCCGTCTGCCACTCGGTGTTGTGCTTGCTTTTATTTTCTAGTAGGACACACAGAAGAGACAATTTAAACCCTGGATAGCTCAGTCGGTACAGCATCAGACTTTTAATCTGAGGTTCCATGGTTCAAGTCCCTGTTCAGGTGTTCATATGGAGCCAAAAAACACTGAGGTTTTTATGGAAAATACAAAAGTCAAATAACAGTCACTAAAGACCATTGATAAAGCTACTTAGGCTGTTCTTAAAGTCTCGAAGGACCATCACATCTCATCGCTCGGTGTTGTGCTTTTATTTTCTAGTAAGACACACAGAAGAGTCATTTCAGAGCCTGGATAGCTCAGTTGGTAGAGCATCGGACTTTTAATCTGAGGGTCCAGGGTTCAAGTCCCTGTTCAGGTGTTCATATGGAGCCAAAAAACACTGAGATTTTTATGGAAAATACAAAAGTCAAATAACAGTCACTAAAGACCATTGATAAAGCTACTTAGGCTGTTCTTAAAGTCTCGAAGGACCATCACATCTCATCGCTCGGTGTTGTGCTTTTATTTTCTAGTAAGACACACAGAAGAGACAATTTAAACCCTGGATAGCTCAGTCGGTACAGCATCAGACTTTTAATCTGAGGTTCCATGGTTCAAGTCCCTATTCAGGCGTTGATATTGAGCCAAAAAACACTGTGTTTTTTATGGAAAACACCAAAGTCAAATAACAGTCACTAAAGACCATTGATAAAGCTACTTAGGCTGTTCTTAAAGACTCGCAGGACCAAGTCAAGTCCAGGTTCAAGTCCCTGTTCAGGCGTTGATATTGAGCCCCCCCCCCAAAAAAAAAAATAGTACAAATGTCAAATAATAGTCACTTAAGTCCATTGAAGAAGCTACTTCGGCTGTTCTTCGTCTCTCTCTGCCACTCGGTGTTGTGCTTTTAGTTTGTAGTAGGACAAACTGAAAGCTTAACTCAGAGCCTGAATAGCTCAGTCAGTAGAGCATCAGACTTTTAATCTGTGGGTCCCTGTTCAGGCGTTCATATGGAGCCAAAAAACACTGAGGTTTTTATGGAAAATACAAAAGTCAAATAACAGTCACTAAAGACCATTGATAAAGCTACTTAGGCTGTTCTTAAAGTCTCGCAGGACCATCACATCTCATCGCTCGGTGTTGTGCTTTTATTTTCTAGTAGGACACACAGAAGAGTCATTTCAGAACCTGGATAACTCAGTCGGTAGAGCATCAGAATTTTAATCTGAGGGTACAGGGTTCAATTCCCTGTTCAGGTGTTGATATTTAGACCAAAAAACAATACATTTTTATGGAAAATACAAAAGTCAAATAACAGTCACTAAAGACCATTGATAAAGCTACTTAGGCTGTTCTTAAAGTCTCGCAGGACCATCACATCTCATCGCTCGGTGTTGTGCTTTTATTTTCTAGTAGGACACGCAGAAGAGTCATTTCAGAACCTGGATAGGTCAATCGGTAGAGCATCAGGCTTTTAATCTGAGGGTCCAGGGTTCAAGTCCCTGTTCAGGCGTTGATATTAAGACCAAATACCACCCCCAAAAAAATATTTTTTTATGGAAAATACAAATGTCAGATAACAGTCACTTAGGTCCATTGATGAAGCTCCTTCGGCTGTTCTTGTTCACCCGCTGCCACTCGGTGTTGTGCTTTTATTTTGTAGTAGGACACACAGAAAGCTTATCTCAGAGCCTGGATAGCTCACTCGGTAGAGCATCAGACTTTTAATCTGAGGGTCCAGGGTTCAAGTCCCTGTTCAGGTGTTCACATGGAGCCAAAAAACACTGTGGTATTTATGGAAAATAACAGTCACTAAAGACCATTGATAAAGCTACTAAGGCTCTTCTTAAAGTCTCGCAGGACCATCGCATCTCATCGCTCGGTGTTGTGCTTTTATTTTCTAGTAGGACACACAGAAGGGTCATTTCAGAGCCTGGATAGCTCAGTCGGTTAGAGCATCAGGCTTTTAATCTGAGGGTCCAGGGTTCAAATCACTTTTCAGGCGTTGATATTAAAACCAAATACCACCCCAAAAAAAATACATTTTTATGGAAAATACAAATGTCAGATAACAGTCACTTAAGTCCATTGATGAAGCTCCTTCGGCTGTTCTTGGTCACCCCTGCCACTCGGTTTTGTGCTTTTATTTTGTAGTAGGACACACAGAAGAGACAATTCAGAGCCTGGATCGCTCAGTCGGTAGAGCATCAGACTTTTAATCTGAGGGTCCAGGGTTCAAGTCCCACTTCAGGCGTTGATATTAAGACCAAATACGCCCCAGAAAACAATAAATTTGTATGGAAAACATAACAGTCAATTAAACCCATTGAGGAAGCTACTTTGGCCGTTCTTAGTCTCTGTCTGCCACTCGGTGTTGTGCTTTTATTTTGTAGTAGGACACACAGAAAGCTTATCTCAGAGCCTGGATAGCTCACTCGGTAGAGCATCAGACTTTTAATCCGAGGGTCCAGGGTTCAAGTCCCTCTTTAGGTGTTGATATTAAGACCAAATACCCCCCAAAAAATACATTTGTATGGAAATTACAAAAGTCATATAACAGTCACTGAAACCCATTGAGGAAGCTACTTCGGCCGTTCTTAGTCTCCGTCTGCCACTCGGTGTTGTGCTTGCTTTTATTTTCTAGTAGGACACACAGAAGAGACAATTTAAACCCTGGATAGCTCAGTCGGTACAGCATCAGACTTTTAATCTGAGGTTCCATGGTTCAAGTCCCTGTTCAGGTGTTCATATGGAGCCAAAAAACACTGAGCTTTTTATGGAAAATACAAAAGTCAAATAACAGTCACTAAAGACCATTGATAAAGCTACTTAGGCTGTTCTTAAAGTCTCGAAGGACCATCACATCTCATCGCTCGGTGTTGTGCTTTTATTTTCTAGTAAGACACACAGAAGAGTCATTTCAGAGCCTGGATAGCTCAGTTGGTAGAGCATCGGACTTTTAATCTGAGGGTCCAGGGTTCAAGTCCCTGTTCAGGTGTTCATATGGAGCCAAAAAACACTGAGATTTTTATGGAAAATACAAAAGTCAAATAACAGTCACTAAAGACCATTGATAAAGCTACTTAGGCTGTTCTTAAAGTCTCGAAGGACCATCACATCTCATCGCTCGGTGTTGTGCTTTTATTTTCTAGTAAGACACACAGAAGAGACAATTTAAACCCTGGATAGCTCAGTCGGTACAGCATCAGACTTTTAATCTGAGGTTCCATGGTTCAAGTCCCTATTCAGGCGTTGATATTGAGCCAAAAAACACTGTGTTTTTTATGGAAAACACCAAAGTCAAATAACAGTCACTAAAGACCATTGATAAAGCTACTTAGGCTGTTCTTAAAGACTCGCAGGACCAAGTCAAGTCCAGGTTCAAGTCCCTGTTCAGGCGTTGATATTGAGCCCCCCCCCAAAAAAAAAAAATAGTACAAATGTCAAATAATAGTCACTTAAGTCCATTGAAGAAGCTACTTCGGCTGTTCTTCGTCTCTCTCTGCCACTCGGTGTTGTGCTTTTAGTTTGTAGTAGGACAAACTGAAAGCTTAACTCAGAGCCTGAATAGCTCAGTCAGTAGAGCATCAGACTTTTAATCTGTGGGTCCCTGTTCAGGCGTTCATATGGAGCCAAAAAACACTGAGGTTTTTATGGAAAATACAAAAGTCAAATAACAGTCACTAAAGACCATTGATAAAGCTACTTAGGCTGTTCTTAAAGTCTCGCAGGACCATCACATCTCATCGCTCGGTGTTGTGCTTTTATTTTCTAGTAGGACACACAGAAGAGTCATTTCAGAACCTGGATAACTCAGTCGGTAGAGCATCAGAATTTTAATCTGAGGGTACAGGGTTCAATTCCCTGTTCAGGTGTTGATATTTAGACCAAAAAACAATACATTTTTATGGAAAATACAAAAGTCATATAACAGTCACTTAAGTCCATTGAGGAAGCTACTTCGGCTGTTCTTAGTCCCCCTCTGCCACTCGGTCTTGCGCTTTTAGTTTGTAGTAGGACACACAGAAAGCTTAACTCAGAGCCTGGATAGCTCAGTCGGTAGAGCATCATACTTAAGGGCCAACCATTGTGTTATCAAATTTGTTACTTATCTGTCTAATTTAATTCCAGACTTGACTATGATTCTGATTTTATTGTATATTCTAGATGGTTAGAGATGTTCTACATACCAAGGCTGGGGGAAGAAAGATCTTGCAGGTATATGAGAGACTGAAAACATTGTTAGATGGTACACGGCGACAGATGGTGAACTTACTAGTGTCTGACATGATTGAGGTTCATGGGTAAGCATTAAAGTTCTTCTTTGTGGTTTATAGGGTGCTACACAGACTCTGAAGGGATGTACTAAATGTCCTTTCTATAAACAGTTAATGAGTGTGTGTGTGCCTATACAGTAAACTAGTGAAACTTTTTGTAAGGGTAAATTTGGTGTTCTGTTAAACAAAACACACAAGTAAATCTCTAAATTACTTTTTTTTTTAAGTTATCTGACACATTTTCTTTCTCAAATGTTTAATTAATTGGTCTTTAAAGTATCCTAAACTATTGATTATAAAAATCACCTTTAGAGATTTACTGAAGTGATTTTCCCCCTCCTGACACAGATTAATAGTCAATAATAACTAATATTTGAGCTGATAAATGTTTTTTCTGTATTTTTAAGAGAAAACAGTTAAAATTTAAAAAAGTATAAACTCAATCTCTTTACTCTGTTGAAATGTCTTGAAGTATGTTTATTGAACAGGTTCAAGGAGTTCTGAGGATCATCATGTCTTAAAAAAATAATTAAAAATGTAAACAATTAAATAACTCCCTAATTTTCCTACAGTAAATTTCATTTTTCAAAAAGGTAAAAATATCTTACATTTTCCCCCCACTTTTCTTAGTTTTAATTTCAAACAAAAACAGAAGGTGCATTGAGTTCCCAGGATCTTAGAAATATTTCCCTGAAGTAACACAGTTTAAAATTGATCTATTATCAGTCTTCTTATTTAATAAAAAAGAAAAAGAAAAAAGAATGCAAATATTCTTCAAAATGCTGAATATTGGCACTGATAATTGGCCTCAGCCTATAATCGTTCTATCTCTAATCAACATAAGCTGATGGGTTTGAAAAATTTACCAAATGTAAACATTTTAAACAAATTATTTAACAGCTCATAATAATAATAATAATAAATTTTCTGTTTTTTAAGGAGGATCCCACCAGCCTATGTACGAACAAAGTATGCACTTGGCATCATCACTTTATTTCCCAACCTCAAAGTGTCATGTTTGGGTTCTGTTTTCCTTGTGTGTCTCCCTTGGTCTTGTCTAAGTGTAATCCTGCCCTTCCTCATGTGAACCAATCAGTGCCCTCAGCCACTTGTGTCTTGCCCCAGGTGTGTCTTGTTGTGTCGTTAGCGTCTGTGTTTTTAGTCTCCTGTCTCCCCTCTGTCTGTGTTTTTAGTCTCCTGTCTCCCCTCTGTCTGTGTTTTTAGTCTCCTGTCTCCCCTCTGTCTGTGTTGGTTCATTGTCTTTTCCCCATGTCATGCTGCCCGTTTTTGCCTTGTTGTCCCCATCCCCCCATCCCATGTTTTGTTTTGTTTTACCTTGTAGTTTGGAAGCTCGCTTTTTGTTTTATAGAAATTAAAATCCCTTTTTTCTTCATTGGCTGCATCCTTGCCTGGCTGTTTTTGCTCCCTGCATCTGGGTCCTCCACCAAACCGCACCCGTTCTGACAGAAGACGAGGCACGGGGACTTGAGGCTGCCGAGGCAGATGTGGTTCGGGGACTTGAGGCTGCCGAGGCAGACGTGGCTCGGGGACTTGAGGCTGCCGAGGCAGACGTGGCTCGGGGACTTGAGGCTGCCGAGGCAGACGTGGCTCGGGGACTTGAGGCTGCCGAGGCAGACGTGGCTCGGGGACTTGAGGCTGCCGAGGCAGACGTGGCTCGGGGACTTGAGGCTGCCGAGGCAGACGTGGCTCGGGGACTTGAGGCTGCCGAGGCAGACGTGGCTCGGGGACTTGAAGCTGCCGAGGCAGACGTGGCTCGGGGACTTGAATCTGCCGAGGCAGACGTGGCTCGGGGACTTGAAGCTGCCGAGGCAGATGTGGCTCGGGGACTTGAAGCTGCCGAGGCAGACGTGGTTCGGGGACTTGAAGCTTGGCTCTCTGTTGCCCAATCTTTCGACTCCTTAGAGCTGGGGCTTGTGCTTGGCTTGGCGGTAGCTGGGTGAACATGGCTTGGGATGGCGTGGCTGAAGCAGACTTGAGAGCAGGAACCGGGGCCACATCAGCCTGCCACCATGGGGAGTGAGGAGCAACAGGGATACTAGAAACCGAGGATACAGAGACTGAAGGAACGTGACGAGAAGAAATGGGATTAGGTAAGGAACCAGGTGAAGTGGGGACTAAGTGATGTGGCGGTAATGTGGGGCTATGAGGTGCACAAGATGAGGACCGGAGTGATGAACTTGGCAGGGACCGAGGTGACGGGGGGTGACATGACCCGGTGTTAAAATAATCCGCAAAAGAAAACCGTGACGAAAACATGTAAGGGTCTATGCTGGTGAAAAAGATCCAAATCAGTGTCTAAATCGGAACTGGAATCAGTAAGTGCATTAACCAAAAAACAACCTTCTTCATCATCATCTGTGAAGTCTGTGTCTATGAAACAATGGGGTGACAAAATGGTGTCATAGGGCAGGGACTTAAGTGAACTAAGGAGATCGGGTGAATGGGAAACCGAGGACAAGGCGGAACCAGCCAGAGAAAAATAACTTACATGGAGGGAATGGGATTGGGTGGCAGGCTGACGGTGCTTTCGAGCCAACCGACGGCGTGCCGGTCGGCAACAGGAGCTTCCCGCTGGGTCCGATCTTGGTTGGTTCATTCTGTCAGAACGGGTGCAGTTTGGTGGAGGACCCAGATGCAGGGAGCAAAAAGAACCAGGCAAGGATGCAGCCAATGAAGAAAAAAGGGATTTTAATTTCTATAAAACTAAAAGCGAGCTTCCAAACTACAAGGTAAAACAAAACATGGGGGGGGGTGGGGGGAAACAACAAGGCAAAAACGGGTAGCATGACATGGGGAAAAGACAATGAACCAACACAGACAGAGGGGAGACAGGAGACTAAAAACACAGACTCTAACGACACAACAAGACACACTTGGGGCAAGACACAAGTGGCTGAGGGCACTGATTGGTTCACATGAGGAAGGGCAGGATTACACTTAGACAAGACCAAGGGAGACACACAAGGAAAACAGAACCCAAACATGACACAAAGATCCATTCTCAAAAAATGGATATGTAAGTTTTCTTATTACAATTATGTAATTTTTTGGTTAATCATCTCCTTTTCTCCAGTTTGTCTTATGTGCTGCTATTTCATGTTTCTCATGGTGGATTTTCACAGGAACACTACTATGATGCACAGAGTGGATCTGGCTATTTGGCCTGGAGAATAAAGACTGTCCAGCGCAATACTGCCCAGTTCCAAAGATGCTCAACCAGCACTTTCGGTACAAGTGCCAAGAGGGGATTGGTCTTGATTGATGAGCAACTGAATGGAGATGAATGCTCTGAATCAATCTCCTTACTGAAGCATTCAACTGATGTATCTGTCATCAAAGAGAAGATGAGGGCAACATTTCAATACCGCCAGACACTGGTTCATGACCAGCAAGACTCCTCAACAGTTTTTGATGTTTTTCCAGATTCCTGGACATATTTGGCCTGGTGAGAATGAAATGTTTGGTTGGATAATTTTGAAGTGAACAAGATATATTCAGTGGGACACGCATTAATTATTGTAATTAATGTAGGTTGGGTCTTTGTGTTTATAGATTGACCAGGACTTCACCATGGTGTGTGGACCAGAGATTTCTGGCAGGTTGCTGGAAAAATGGTCCACATACTTCAAGCCTAGGGTCCTGGCATATTGCAAGAACCTAGTTTCCAATGAGCATGTTAAAGAACTCTTGGATGCACAGGATAGCCCGGATGAATCTAGTAAGTATGGCTCATTCTGTCTTTTGAAACATGTATTTTCTTTATACAATTTTAATTTATTTATTGACATTTTAAGATGAAAGTATTTGAAACTGTCTTATTTGTCAACTTTGACACTAGGTTGGGACAGTGATCTGTCAAGCATTCTGCTGTTGGTTCACCTCCTTCCCCCAACTTCAAAAGGTCACAAGAAGCGCGCTAAAATCAGCTCCTTGCAAGCGATCAGCCATGCAGTGAGATATCTGAGGGTAAGCAGTCATTCGATGGACTTTAAAATTTTAGCTGTATTAAAATTTGGGTACATTAACTTTTAGTACTTCAACTGCCTACTTAAAACAGATAAATCAAACCATGTATTCCAGCATTTTAAACCACATGGAAGAAACCTTGTTCTTTAAAAAATAAAATAGATATACACTTACAAAATGAGACAAAAATATTTTTTCATCTGTGTTGCAGATTGGAGCCGGTGTGCAGACATTCCTTGAGAAATCTGAACCAGGACAGCCCTTCCTTCTGTGTGTTGGAGAGCAGAAGAACAACATCCAACAGTTCTATGTCATTGTTGACCACAAGGCCATCTCTTGCAAGGCTCAGACGTCCCTGGCAGCGTTCAATGAGCTCTTCAGTGACAATGTGGACACATGGAAAGAAAATGGACCTTCACCATCTCAGTTTATACAGACGATCCAGTAACAACCCAGGTCATAGGTAAACAGCATCCCGTGTTAAACATGTGGGGTTCTGTTGTAGCACATTTACAAGCATCAGGTGTTGCAGAGAGCACTGTCCAAGCAATGGTGGGTTCATTGGAGGTTGTCAGTGTTATTCAGAGGCAAGCAAAATATGCCGTTCTCAGCTGCACTTCTGAGATCCAAGGCACAGATTTGGAAAAAAAGTTAAAAAAAAATAATAATAATAATTGGATCAACTAGAAAATCCTTTCTCAATCTTAAATACAGGCGTCAAACGACAAAGATTCTTTGAGAAAAAGTGGGAAATTGTTGAACCAGTAGAGTATGTTCTTGGAGTTAGATTCGATGTACGTAGAGATCGAACTACAGGAGTTTACAGTCAGATCCCTATCACAGATAAATTTGTTTATGTACCTATCTTGGGAACCCTAAAGTCTCTGTTCAAAAACAGTGAACTATGTGGAGGTTTCCTGAAAGAAAGAGTAAAAGAGGAAGGTATTTATAAAGATATATGTGATGGGTCGTACTTCAAAAAGAATGCTTTGTTTTCCCAGCAAGAACATGCTCTCCAGATTCAACTTTATTATTTATATAGCAATTTTGAGACCGCAAATCCTTTGGGTTCAAAGAAGGGAATACACAAACTTGGATGTATTTACTTTATATTGAACCTACCCCCAAAATTCAATTATGTTTTGATAAATATTCGTGTGGTGTCACTCTTTCATTCACAAGACCAAAAGAAATATGGATTTGATACAATCTTAAAGCTTCTAGTTGATGATGTTAAAAGGCTTGAAACAGAAGGAATAATTGTGCCTTTCTTTGACTCCCCATTGCTCGGTCATTCAAGTAACAGGTGATATTCTTGGTTTACATGGGATTTTTGGTTTTGTGGAGGAAAGGAAATGATCGATAGCTTGCAGGGTGATGAAAGTTTGAGTGCATTGTAAAATATGAATGCAAACTGTGATGTGTCAATAACTAATTGGATTAAGACATATGGAACTGAATATCAGAATGGTATGTTTGTTTGTATAAGGACACATGGAAAATCCTGTTTTTGGAAAGATTGCGAATATGATCTTAATTGAGGATCAAGCTTTCTTTGTGATTTCTGGAGTTGACACCCTTTATTTTGATGACCACTTTAACGCATAGTGTGTCAAGGAAAGGGCAGGTTCCTTTTTGTGTGTGCTGCCTTGATAAGCTGATTTATTACAAACCCCATGACAAACTGTGTTCTAATGAGATGGATGAAAAAACGTATATTGTACCACATTGTCATCTTATAACCTGTGCTTGAGGATTGGTTGGCCAATGATGGGATGTTATTGTAAAGTCAATGCATTGTTATGTGGTGGAATTGTTATTAAATATTGTATTTAAATACAAATGTGTGTTTTTTTAAATAGAATGTATGGGAGCATGTGGGAAACAATTGGGAGTTTAAAATGACACAGCAGTCATTTTTTGACTCTACATGAGTTAAATATTTAGCAACTAGTTTTGAGTGTTAAAAATACAACACCAAATAGTGTAATATTTTAACACTAGTGTAGTGTAAAATCAATACTGACCAGTTGTTGACTAGTGTTCAATTTTAACTACCATCAGAGTTGTTTTAACTCTCATTTAACTAACACTTTTGAAAGTGATGTTTTAACTATTTGTAGAGTGGACCAATATAAGCACTTTTGAAGTGTTAAATTTAACTATTGGAGTTGAATTAACACTTCTGATTTTGCAGTGTATTGGAATAATTTGTCTGTTTTAAAAATGAATGAATTATTAGTCCATCACTAGATAGCGCTAAGGATCACTGACTGTACCTTTTTAAATGGACATTCTACTTATGCCCACTTCACCCTCTGAAGCCTTTATTAGCCTTGCCATATCTGATTTATAAGAGAATAGATCTGAAAAACGATTACAATTTTTAATCAGATTAATCACATCTTAGAATTCTGATTAATCACGAATAATCGCCTAATAAAAAAGGCTTTTTTATCAACATTTTCCCCCCGCCAAATTTAAAGAGCACCGGTTATGTGTTAATTCTTTTGACATTTAATGTTAAGAGGACGTCTTGAACATTTTTTGATCCACTGCACACGCTCATCCTCCTCTTTTTCTAATCAATTACTTACATAATTACATAATTTAAAATGGGAAAAAAAAATCACAGATAGTTTGACATGAACAAATATTCTAAATGTGATACGCAAACATTCATTAAATGCTTTTCTTTAATGCATGAAATTATGTTTATTGCTCAACCTGTGCTACCTTAAACGTAGCCATCCGCTGTCACGCTAAAGGCTAATCTATGGTCAAGATGAATAGTGCGATTAATCTGCGTCAATTCATGATTAATGCGATAATTTATTGTGATTAATTAATCAATTAACACTTTAACTTTGACAGAACTATAAAAGAATAGGGAAATGAGCAACTTTCTTGCAGTTTCTCATGCCAGATTTGCTTTCTGTAATAAACCCCCGAGATATGAACACTATGTGTCCCGAGAGGCTTTCTATAAGATGGAATGTTCACAGGGCGTTATATATTGAATTTCAATCAATAACGGTTAGCTTCACCTACTTGGGCTTGATAAAGCTTGGGAAACACTAATTCTATCAATCAGTTTTCAATCAATACCACAGATTTAAATGACAATGAACACTACAATGAACCTCATACAACTAAATCCAGTGGTTGCAATCACAATTTGTACAATGTAAATGAAGCTGCCTGACTTCTACAATGCATATGTCACATGGATGAAAAACCGCAACTAAGTGTTCTATACTATAGTGCCTAGCCAAGCATTGCAGATTCAACTGTCTGACCCTTTAATTTTTTCCTGGTACTGACCTTTTCATATAACTACCAATTAAAATTGCTCGTTTCGGTTCTTAAGTTGCAGTGAACATATTGTTAGACATCAAGTCTCCCCACGAAGTCAAAAATGTCTAGTTTATCCCAAAATTTCCACTTGCATTAGAGTGTTGTTAGCCATCTATTTTCCACACCACTTCTCCTCAGAGGTGAGTTGGAACCTATCCCAGATGATTTTGAACAATCACAGAGCTTATTTTGGCAAACATCACCATTTTTTAGGAAACTGGTGTACTTGAAGAGATATATTACAAGGTCTACAGACAGGCCATTGCTGGTCATTATTAATATTAATGTGTTAAAAAAAACACACACACACACATTTCAATTATTTGTTCAGTTTTAAATTTGAGTAAGTAATAGCATTTCAGTGTATTTAAATTGATCAATAATGCATTATTTGGTTATGTGAATTTATTTCAGTTAAATATTCTTACAGCTCTTTTATGTAACTTAAAAGTATCTTTTCGAATGTGATACGCACTGAGAAAGGCGACTTCTTTAAGCCACATAAATTACTTTTCCATGAAGACTGAAAGAAGGGTGACTTCGAACCAACTCAATAACCCCCCCTGCACTGAAGCTAAAATACACAATGTTTAAGGGGCAGAATGTTTGAGTGGAGGAGCCATTTGCACTGTGTAGGATTATGTACTACCGGTTCCCTGCTTTGACAGAATGAACACGGTAGCGCCGATCTTAGTGATTATCACCGAGCTAGGCTGCCCACAGCTCTGCAAGAGCTTTGTCACTAATGGTGTATTTGAGTACAGGGGACTGAATACAAGTTTTCAGATTCGCTTACAATGCAAAACTGCATATAATTTCCATTCCACTTCACAATTATGTGCTGGTCAATCACATAAAATTTCAACAACACAGGGTTGTGAAAACGTTTGAGGCGTGTGAATACATTTTCAAGGCACTATATGTGCTCCTCTGATTAATTGTATAGCACATAGCCAAAGGAATGGGCAGACATAAAATGGCAGAAGTTATGGTTGGAGGCGGAAGTCAAAGGGGCTCCACGGGGTAATGAAGCGTATTTCATGGAGTGTTGAACACTATAACATTGAGTTATCAACTAAGCGTCAAAAGGGGAACTGATTCTGGCTGACAGATTGTGATGAGCTGACAGATTGGCTGTCATGGCAGCATGAGATTGACTGACAGACTGTGACAGATTACCTTATGTTTATTTACACATTAAATTTTTCTTTCTCTGCAAATGTCAGCAAATTCAAAGAGGACCCATTGATGTAGCCAGACTTTAAGTTCTTTACAAGGATCTTGCTGAGGTACAGGAGAGGTTTCATAATAGTCTCCACCACATCCACCCATTGAATATTCCAAACAGTTTGACGCTGTGTATTGTTACACTCAGTAGTTAGTTTCAAAAACTGGCCGGTAGCATCTTCCACAGGGGGGTGGAGGGCACCTGTGGATTGACTTGCAACAACCCATAGGCCACATAAAAGTGACTATGTTTACATGCAGGCAATAACCCTTTTAAAACCTGAATATTGGCAATATTGACAAAGTAAACATGCAAAATAACCCGAATATGCTCTTATAAACCTGAATAAGACCCCTGGGTTAACCCTATCATAACCGGAATTCCTACTCGCTAAAGGAGCCTCGCTTGAATACATTGATTTCTCCGCAGCATTTTCACGTTATTTTGTGTCTCTACGGCGAAAATGCCACAGTTTATAAGTATATAAGTCTTTCTTCTGGCGCGTAACCCACCGGAAATACTCAAGCCGGTGTAAACAAACATCTTGCTCGCAACAAAGAACCACACTTCTGGAACGAGGAGGAAACTGACTACTTTATTTAATGTGGTAAGTGACATAAATATAATGTATTTTATTAAACGTAGTAAGTTAAAAATGGAAATGGCGTTATTTATGTAATTAAGTTGTCCGCGCGTCGCGGTTTGAACGGGATATTCCAATCAAGCACAAATAAGCATGTATAAGGAAGTAACCCCGAGATTACACCGTATGCGTGTGCGTTGCATATCCGCTCCACTCTGGCGGCGGAGCAAATTCATTTCCATTCTATCAGCTTGTTCAATTTACAGCGGCTGCGTATGCGCTGCAGATCGACTGCGGACCAGATCCGTCGTGCCGGAGTCTGCCGGACAAATAGACCTATTTTCTATTTTGTCGGACGACGCATCCGTCGGCATCCATCAAATGGTAAAGTAGCACAGAACACATTGAGCGGGACAGGAAGACCGACGCAGTTTCAGAATAAAAAAAATCTGGTTACATTTCAGAATAGAACACTCGCCAGATCCTATTTCGCAATCATGTCAGCAAAACGTAATAAAGCTTTTTGACAGTTTATACACCAGCGAACATTGATGAGGAGAGATTAATAATGGAGGTGGAAAGCCACAAAATTACATATGACACTGCACTTTTATAAGGACAAACTAAAAAAGGATGCTGCATAGAACGTCATATAGCAGAAGCTATGGGAGTGGACGGTGAGTTCAATCAAAGGAAGTCTACCTCTCTTTTTGCTTCTCTGTTGAGCACAGATTTGTTTGTCGTTTTTATTATATTTTTTTTTTTACAAAGAAAACACAGTATTGTTAATTCGGTAATCTTACCGATTCGACATGTCATCATCATTGCTCTCTTTTTTTCTTTTTTCTTTTTTGTATGTGTGTGTGCATGTGTGCGTGCGTGTGAGTGTGTACTCATTAATTCAGCTAAAACCTATTTAAAAAATCCCATACCGTTCACCAAAACCGAATACTTCAGAATCCAGCTAGAGTCGTGAGGTTGTCAGGAGACCTGAGGAAGGATCAAAGAAAAGAAAGGAAAGGAAAATCCAGCACCGACCAGACATCACCTACTACCCACCGGGTTACCAACCAGAATCTTTCACCAACCCCAGAAACAACTAAATTCCAACAAATTAGGGAGACCTCAAGAGACCAAAGGAAAAACTGAGGAAAGAAAGGAAGGATAGATGAAGCAGAGTGAGATCCACAGACATCAGCCTCCACCAATTCAATGACCAGAGGAAGAAACAGATTGTGTTTAAATTTCGGTAGATGCTGGTGTGGTGGATCTGGCATGCATGAAAACCTCCACCAGAGAGGGGAGCCGTCGCGGAACCTCCGTTGAATGAGCTGCCAGTGACGCTCACAAATATGCAGGGCATATGCAGCACGTCGGAATTTCATGTTTTTCTCTTTTTCCGGGTTTGGTCATGTGTTCAGCCCTTGCCATTTTTTTCCAATGGGAGCACAGATCGTCACACGGTCGATGTGATTACGCAAAATAGTCAACTTGCAAAAAGCACAGTGCGAATATGAACCGCACCAAACAAAAAAAATAAAGTCCACTTTTGGTCCGGACCAAACAAGCGGACTAAAGGACTTCACTGGTCAGGCTACACCGTAAGCTTTACTGGCGACAGACAGAACCCCCGTAGCCCCAAAATCGTCACTTTTTAGGAGACACTAAAAGTAATTGTTTAACCATCGTGCCTGCATCGTCGAAGACAGCAAGTCAATTTCAACGCTTTGGTACAATAATTTGTACGAATAACACCTACACTTGTGGACTGACCAATTCTACAAATTTGTAAAAATAAAAATAAAAATAAATAAACGACATAAGAGATTTCACCCAATAATTTACAGTCTATATTATATGTTTGATATTTTTATAGTTTAAGACTGTTCAACACTTACTGTAATTGCCCTGCTTTATTGAAGCATGGCCTGATTTTTATACTATATCAGTGGAGTGCGTATTTTTATGAAAAACGTGGAATTGCTGACGCTGCATATAGTGTTTATTTCAAAACGGGTGCGGGATGTTTTCTCTCTCTCATACGTGTGTGTGCAGGGGTCAAGACTTGGTTTTAGAGTTTAGGTTTGAATTGGGTTATGGTTGAGGTTAGGGTAAGGAATGGAGGTAGGAAATCATTTTTGATGGTTAGGGGAAGGGGCTAGGAAATGCATCATGTCAATGAGATGTCCCCACTATTATACAAAGATAAGTGTGTGTGTGTGTGTGTGTGTGTGTGTGTGTGTGTGTGTGTGTGTGTGCATGTGTGTGTGCGTGCGTGCGTGCGTGCGTGCGCATACAATTAATAACAAAGCAAGAGAATTGTCATTTATTGTTTCATTAGCCCGTGCTGTAATAATTCTTTCGAGCCACAATCTTGGACTAGGAACTTCCCAGAGTGCTTCACAATATCAAAACAGCACTTTTGTTTTACATAAGTGATCTGAGTGCACCAAGTCCAAACCTTGCATTTCTCCTGTCGTCTCTCACAGTGCTGTCTGCTGTGATTGATGAAGTGTTTCTGACCCAGCATTGCTTTCTCAAAGCCTCACTTCCCTTCGAGCCGGGGACAACTTTGCCTTTCTATGTCTCGTGGTTACTTTCTTTAAATTTCTGCTCCCTTCTTTTTTGCTGTGGGGTAACATTTTTGTATGTGTCACTTCAATGCTCCCTCTCGCTCGGGCTAGAGGCAAAACCTCTCCCTTGTTCCCTCTAATCTCCTCTCTATATCGAGGGTCACATATCCCTCCCTCTTTATGCCCCTCTACGCCTGTCGGGGGGTGACTGCTCTGGATGACTTTTTGTTAATTCAACATCCTGAAGACAATGCTGCCACACGCTCTGCCAGCACTGAGTCATGACTGATGGCAACCCTGAGGATGAAGTCACACAGAAAACGTCACCAGGCCACTGCTCATTACACATTTGTTTTTGGAACTCAAATCCCCCAAAATGTGACCGTACAATTTCCTTTCAAAGTGCATGGGGATGGACAGCTGTATCCTCAATATTTACAGTTGTAACATGCTATAACCACCAGTTTGTAAACAACGACAGCTCCCATTCTACAGTTTGTACAAGAGATGTAAAGTGTGAGGGCCCAATGGGTTGATTTTGTTCTTTAATTTTATCATTTGTTCTACATGTATATATGACTGTGACATGCACTTTGGTGATTGGTGTCGCATTACATACTGTAAGTGCTACACTCTAAAAGAATGGCACTCAATTTTATTTTGTCGAGAGATTGCACAAAATAAAATCATTTGGCTCTAGATACATTGCTTAAGTAACCATATACAGTAAAGAAAAATAAGTATTTGAACACCCTGCGATTTTGCAAGTTCTCCCACTTTGAAATCAAGGAGGGGTCTGAAGTTTTCCTGATAGGTGCATGTCCACTGTGAGAGACACAATCTAAAATAAAAAACAATCCGAAAATCCCATTTTATGATTTTAAAATAATTTATTTGCATTTTATTGCTGAAAATAAGTATTTGGATATTTGTCACCATGAATCGCCATCAGACACCAAATCACCATGAGTGCAAATCACCATAAAAGCTGAAAGATATATTACCCATGCAAACAATAATCAAAACTATGTACATGAACAAACACATAAACGCTAATAAACAAACAAACAAAATGTACTTTTTGCATCTTCGGAGGGGCTACTAATACAAAATAAGTTCATTCCTCGACGCTGCGCAACAAACTTTTCCAGCGTACTTACGCTGGTAAACTACCTCAAGTACAAAAGGCATTAGAACGTAAGTGACTTTTCAAATTAAAAGCGTTAGCCCAAAACTGGAAGTGACTACGTATTTACAATGTAAATTCCAGAATAAAATACAATCAATGTTCTGATAAGAAAATATAATTATGGTTATTTATACAAGCCAATCAGCAAGAATTTTGGCCCTCAAAGACCTGTTACTGTGCCTTTAAAAATACCACCGCTTACCATCCACTTATTATTCTAACTTAGCAGCACCTTTTTTAAGGTTGTTAGGTGCATAAAAATACGTGCACCTCACAATCTATCAGACTATTGCTACCATCGGAAAAAAACAAAGAGCTTTCAAAAGGCACCAGGGACAAAATGGTAGACCTCTCCACAAGGGTGAAATGGGCTACCGGGCAATTGCCAAGCAGCTTGGTGGAAAAAACAAACAAAAAAAATTGTTGGAGTGATTGCTAGAAAATAGAAGAGGGTAATGATAACCAACCTCCCTTGGACTGGGGCTCCATGCAAGATTTCAAATTTGTGGGGTATCAGTGTTGCTAAGAAAGGCAATCAATCAGCCCAGAACTACACAGGAGGATCTGCTCAATGACCTGAAGAGAGCTGGGACTATTGTTTTAAAAGTTACTATTGTTAATGCACTAAGACGCCATGGTATAAAATCATGCATCGCATGCAAGGTTCCTGCTTAAATCAGCACGTACAGGCTCGTTTGAAGTTTGGCAAAGACCATCTGGATGTTCCAGAGGTATAATGGGAGAAAATTGTGTGCTCAGATGAGATGATGTGGTCTGAACTCCACTTACCATGTTTGGAAGAAGAAAGTTTGTCCAAGAACACCATCCCAATTGTGATTTGACCTCTATAACTGTAAACAAAGGCTTTTGTACCAAATATTAACCTTTATTTTCTCACGTGTTCAAATACGTATTTCCACCACTAACATACAAAATAAATGATTTAAAAATAATACAATGTGTTTTTCTGATATTTTATTTTAAATTGTGACTCGCACAGTCGACATGCACCTATCAGGAAAATTTCAGACCCCTCCATAATTTCTAAGTGGGTGAACTTGCAAAATCGCAGGGTGTTTAAATACTTATTTTCCTCACTGTATATAGCTACTTCAGCAATGCATCTTGAGCCAAATGTTTTTTTATTGTGTAACCACTCGACAAGATAAAATTGAGTACCATGTTTTAAAGCAGTGTTTCCCAACAAGTTAGGGGTACGGGAGCACATTGCAGAGAGTATGTGAAAATATTGAATCATTTATTGTAAGAGCAAATCTCATTTAGGTATGGGCCAATAACCACTAATAATGGCAGTTTTTTTTTGGTGGGGTTTAAGCAGCAGGGCTTGTAGAGTTGCGTAAACAAGCTGCCCATTTGAAGGTTATTGCCTCCAATTAATCAATTAGCAATGTGCTTCACACAAGCAAAGACAGAGGTGGGCAAAACCATTGTTACATCGGCCCGTCATTGATGGATGCCCACCTTTCGGCAAGTGCTTCCGCATTTTCAGACACATTCATCTCCGTCAGCCGTCATTGACAGGATGCCCACATTTTCAGCGAGTGAATGAAATGGCTCTGGCCTCGGCAACCGGGAATGACGAGCCAGCATGTCCAGGAAAGCCTGTGTAGCGGAGTTGAAGCAATGGGCCCAGGTGCTCCATATTCTGCTAATTACTTGGCACCTCAGAATGAAAAAAAAGAGGCAGGTGTAATTAATACCTTCACTGGCTAGATGTCAATGCGGGGTCGTCACTGTGTGAATTGCCTAGTACCTGGCGATTAATTCAATTCGTATCACGATTCCATACTGATTAGTCACGATACGAATCTATAGGTTGATTGTGATGAAAAAAAAAAATCACATTTAGAACATACTAATCCGTAAACTTGTACACATACACTGTAAGATTTGTATGAACATGTATTTATCTGAAACGTCAGGCTCATAACACTATTTAACAATCTATTTCATGTTTGAACAGAGTTTAAATAAAAATATTAACGCTTAATGTAACATTCTTCCATGTTTAATTTGTGAACCCTAACCTTGAGTAAGAAATTTTGTTGAATATTTCCATTAAAAAATTAATGTTAAAAAAAATCGATTCGGCCGCATGTTGAATCAATTCGAGAATTGCGCGCTGTGATAGATTGCCGAATTGAACCCCTAATTTCTATGGTTATCATCGTCCAACTATTAGGTTGTGCTTAGCTACACTAGCCATCTAAACTAACACTACCAAACATCATTGCTTTTTGTGTGTAGAGAAACGGACTTTTACTATCACATTTATTGTCAAGAAATGGTGCGTAGGAGAGGGTGGACCCAAAGGCGAGGAGACACATCAGGGAGACAGGAATTGTGAACAAAAGGAGAAACTTTATTGGAAAAAGTGGGAACTGGGCGAGAGGAGGCTGGTTGCCGTGACGGGGCTGGGCGAGAGGAGGCTGGTTGCTGTGACTGGACTGGCTTGACTTGGGACGCTTAGCTGGACATGGAGAACTTAGCAGGAACGTGGAGAACTTAACTGCGACGTAGACAACTAGACTGAGACAACTAGACTGAGACAAAGACGACTTAACTGTGACAAGGCTTAACGACGACTTAACTGTGACAAGGCTTAACGACGACTTAACTGTGACAAGGCCTAACGACGACTTAACTGTGACAAGGCCTAACGACGACTTAACTGTGACGTAGACAATGATTCCATACTGTCTAGACAAACGCAACAGACTAAATACACCAACACTAATGAGACACACCTGGGGAACACAAGAGGAAGAGGGCACCGATTGGTCAAACTGATTGAGAAGGTAACAGGCACACAGGTGGACGTAGTCAGACATAACGAGACAGGGGAAACACTCAGAAACAGATTTGATTGTCTATTAAAATTGGAGGGAATCTAAATGTTTTCATTGTAATGTAAACGCTGAAGTTTCACTACAGTACAGTACGTAATTCTATTATGAAGATTCATCCATTTCCGGACAAATTAACCCTGTTTTAACAAGTTCTCATGCACTGGCCTTTTTGTTGACGTGATTGCGTGAAGTATCGTACAAAATGATAAATGCTGCTAAAATTATCTCATCCATTTTTGCTGGATAGCTCACTGTGTAGCATGCCCTCCGTTCATTTGCTCATCAATGAAACCTTCGCTGATTGATTGAAGCCCCGGCTACAGCGACAAAAGTTGAACATGTTTCAACTTTCTAGTATCGCGTCGAGAGCCTACGCATGCACATCTACGCGCGCAATTTTTCACATGCACGAATGTCACCGAGAGGGGGGGGAAAGGCGATTTTCACCTTGTTGCCCTGCTTCCATAGGAAATGAATTGAGAGCGAGCAACGTCGCCTCCAGTGTGCAGAGCCCATTATGTGTAGATGGATGGTTGGATAAATGGGCAAATAGATAACTACAGAGAAGGAGATGCAATTGTGAACAGTTGTTGAACAGAACCAGAGGCACGTCTGGTTTTAATAACAAGTAAACAGCTCAACAATAATAGCCTGGACTTTTAAGTCACATCATGACACTTGATAATTCTGTCATGTCACAATAGAATTTGTGTCAAGATCCCTGCTTCTAGCGGACTCTTCAATGCAGAATCTATTCCCGTGGGCCACTTCCTCTTGAGCCTGTGCCTCAAGCATTTCCCTGCAGCAATCAACAGAAGACAGCCAGTAACTGTTTGTCCCTTTTGCCTGATACCACCTCCAGTGGAATCAATCCTTTTTCAGTTGATACCAGGGTTGTATTTACATGGGAGCCAAAGGGAGCTTTTTTCTGCAGTAATTATAGAATAATGAATACATTTATATTCCCTATCCTAACCACACAAAAGTATGTATTCCACGAACACCACAAACCTGTAATTAACCCCCGCTCTTCAATAGATCCCATATGGATAGTATAAAACCCAGCTTGCTTTTACCATGTACATCCCTTCTTTTTTGATTTACTGCGACAAGTCCTTGCTCCCACTGAACTAACAGTAATGGTTGTTTTAAAGAATCAGTCATTAAAACCTTGTCCTTTTGCCAAATTAACTGGCATCTAGGAGATTTTTCAAATGACGCCTCATCCACCTAAGTTTTGCCACCTTTTTCCGCACTGCGCAACTTAACTTCTAAAAAATTAGCAGGATCATGTAAATATACCCCAGCGTGTATACATGAAAATGTATTGGCTTTTAACATCATAAACCTCAGGAGGAATTAATCCCAAATTGTCAGTCTCTTCAGCAGTCTTGCCATCATGGCCCTCAGGCTCCTTGTGCGCCATGTTTCACTCTTTGATCCCTTGTTTTAAGTCTTTCCTCCTTTTCTTCCTCTGTTTCACAGTCCCCAGATGTGATGCATGAAATCAGGTAATTCAGCTACACAAAGGCCTTTGAAATGTAAATTGTGAGTGTATGTTGTGTGTGTAACTGAGCTGGTGAGAGAGAGCATTAGAAGCTTTGAATTGCAAGTCAGTGAATGATTGAAGGAACTCAAAATGCTTGTTATTGTTATTTCTTGAAAGCTTATTAAATAAATAAATAAATAATAATTATATATATATATATATATATATATATATATATATATATATATATATATATATATATATATATATATATATATAATCAATTCAGTACAAGGGACAATCTCACCAGGTACTTGGAAATTGGAAGTAACGTGTATCAGACCAGTTTTGAAGCACCGAATAAACCATAAAGTTACAAGAAATTAGACAACACCACAACGGCCAATAATGTGTCACAAGTTTAGTCTCCTCTTCTTCTCTCAAATGTCTGTCAGCAGTACCGTATTGTCATTTGATTAATGATGATGCTTACAGAGTATTTCCAATAAGATTCTTAGATTTGAGTGGGCCAGATCTTCCAACTAGACTAAGTGCAATTTCTGGAGAAATTGCTTGGGAATGCTGAAAGGTGAATGATAATAGCTGAATGCTAAGATTTGAATGCATGTGGAATGCTTATGAAGTAAAAATTGAGAAATATATTATGATCTCCTGGTTACTAGACAATGCACTTCAACAACTGTGCCACCAAGCAGTATCAGACATCTGGTTATGATGAGAAGTTATATGTATCGAAGTGGGCGTGGAATGTGATACTTAGAAAAAGTTCAATGTCTATCCTATTGAAAATGAATGAGGAAAAGTTGATATTTAACGTTAGATTAATGTGGAATCAGACGATACTGTATATACCTCAAGAGGCATACATTTTTTAATCAAATTGAAATTTGAACAGTGTAAAGCAGAATATTATGTGGGAGTTGTTACGCGGCAAAAAAAGTGTGGAGAATAAAAATCACAATAACATATGTAGGAATGCTACAGCATTCCCTCAATAAAAAGTAACAGAAAAATCATTATTTGTGTGTTGTCTTAAATCTCACAAAAACGTCGCGGAAATTTCGCAAAATGACAAAGACGACCTCATATTTGGCTAATTCAACATTCGCAATGTTCGCAGCTCAGCGGAATACGGCCTTAAGTTTTTCTAAGTACCTGGGTGTTGTGATCAGTAGGGACGGCACAATTTGGATTTTATATTGAAATCAATTAAATTTATATCAGAATCTTGAGCCTAGAAATCAAAGAGAGGATTGGCGATCAATTACAAAGAATTCTATTAACATGCCATACATGAGACCTCCTCACCCCCTAACCTTATTGTTTACATACACATCAGGATCAGGGAGGTGTGCAAATAGCTAAAAGCACATAACCACGCAGCACATGTAGCCGGCGGCACTAGTTAGCAAACCTGCACTTTACGGCACCGGAGCTCCCGCTTCTCTTAAATCATCAGTGTGGTAACGTTTTGCGTTCCTGGTGAGTTATGTCAACAACATTCATGACAAGAACACCAGAGTTTGCAAGATTTGCTACATGTGTGTACCATACGGGAAACACTACGAAGATGACAAAACACATTCGCTGCCATATATATATATATAGATTTCACTTTTCTTTTTTTTTTTTGATCCTTTGATTTTTAATAGGTTTTAGGTGAATTAATGAGCATGCACACACGAACACACATCCGCACACACATCCGCACGCACATACAAAAAAATAAAAAAGAGAGCAATGATGATGACATCGAGAATCGGTAAGATTACCGAATGAACAATACTGAGCTCTCTAAAAATAAAAAAATTAAAAAATGAACCAAACTTTAAAAAATAAAACAAAACAAGTAAAGTGAAAGTAAAGTGTCTATTTTGGGGTCAGTTAGCGGCCCCAGTCCCAGATAAAGGAGGAGGGTTGCAGGTCATTCCCCCTCTCTCTCCCACTTCCTGAAAGAAAAAAAAGAAAAGAAAAAAGGCGATGTCATTTAGCGACTTCTAGCGACTTTTTTGACAGCCAATAGCTACTTTTCTTACTTGGGAGTTGGCAACAGTGTTTTGGTGTCAAATGTCAAAACAGGCTAGATTTAAACTGGACAAAATAGTAACCGTCATACTACAACCAGAACTACAAAAAATAAAATAGAATCGTATCTATATATTTTGCCTAATGAGTGAGAAACGGTCCTCTTTTGAATATCGTAAAGAACTTCTGCTGGCTGAAGAATGTCCTCAAATTCTCTCACTCACATGCAAGACTGATGATTAGCTGGCAAGTTCCCATTATTGAAGGTGACCACTATACATCCAAAGGTTAGGACCATTAAGTTGAGGGTGCATGGACAGGTAGGATTTGCCAGAAGGGGAAGCCAGAGAGTGATTGCCAATAACAGCTGAGAACCATTCCCATTTTGTGGCATTTTCTCTAGCTACATTATATGAAAAGATTAAGCAGCAAACGAACGGCAGCGCCAGTAAAAGTGATGTATGAAGCAACCCCTTAGTGAAGATGAAGGTAGGATGGGGGGGACGACAAAATCTGCCAACCCATAATCTGTATGCTGAAGATGAGGGAGAAAGAAATGGGAAGAGGAGAATGAAGACAAATAATATTACATTCTCTTCCTGCTAAGAGGCAAAGAGTGGAAGTCATCAGTGTGAGCCAGTGATAGTCGAGCAAGAAAGAGACTGTTTCTCCCATCCAGACTTTCAGTGCAGCAGCTACTTACAGAGGAGCTTTAGAATTCTTGCGTAAAGATAATCCTTTCATGAAATGACAGGGGGAGATAGAAAAGATAGAAAAACAATGGATGAAGACCCAACGCAGCAATCCAAGTATGAAATACAAGTTGAACAAAAGCCTGAGGAATGGCAATGGAAGGGAACTAAAGGACAACATGTAAAAATACTGTTGCGCAAATATTTACAGGAGAAAGCGCAGCAAAGACAGTTATAGTTAGAGTAAGCAAACAAAACCAATTACAGGTTTGTCAGTTTGAATTCCTAATGACCTCACATCATCTGTCTCCTCCCATAAATTCATCTCTGGTGCAGTGTTAAGATGCCCGGGTCGACTGCAATCCTATATAAACTGACAATCCCTGCCTGAAGGAACACATGACTGTTAAAATGATTCTTTGTATTACTTCACTAGGATGATTTACCTAAACTTCATGCTCGGACAAACAGGTACAGCAAGACATGGTAAGCACCTACAATGCATTTCTGAAATGGCCGTCCTTTTCAGAACTCAAGATGTATGTTGGTTACATTAGTTTTTTTTCTGGGGTGGCTTTAAAACAGTCACAGAAACACTGTAATGTGGCAAGCTTGTTAATACCAGGAAGTCGCACACATGTAAATATGGTTGCGGTTATGGTCCGTGTCCCAACACTCACATTTCCACCTTTGTGCCCCTCAATTGACCTTACCGTAAACCAGAGTTGTGGACTTGAGTCATGTGACTTGGACTCAAGTCAGACTCGAGTCTTGAATTTGAGGACTATAGACCCGACTTGACAAAATGTTAAAAGACTTGCAACTTGACTTGGACTTTACCAACAATGACTTGTGACTTCACTCGGACTTGAGCCCTTTGACTTGAAAATACTTGCTTCTTCCACCAAAACACAAAGATTAAAATGCATGTTGTGCATTATGCAACGAGTAAGTTCCTCTCGGTGTGTGTATGTGTGCGAACTGGGCTGATACGGTGTCATCATTCAGTTTTGTCAGGGAAGCCGCAAAGGCGCAAATACACGCCGCCTGCGCTAAGGCAAACTTCAAAATAAAGCTGACCAAATAATACATTGACACCAATGCAACAGCCTTGGCGGATTTTACTTTGAAGTCTGCCTGCATGGTGGCATGAAGGCTAGCTTGACTACTTTCCTTTGATCTTTTGGCTTTAAATTATAAATGTTTTTTATTGAAATTACATATTTTCTACCACCATTATCATAATGCAACCCCAAAAGTATATTAAATGGCGAATTTAGGACGCGACGAAACCGCAAGTTAATTACGCCATGATTGCACGATACGATACAAGTCTCCGGCGTTCGTGGCTAGTAGCTAACTGTTAGTGTTAGCAGCGGGTGCCTGGCTAGCTGTTGCTTGGCTCGCTTGCTTTTCTTATTGTGGACCTATGTTACTTTGTAATCCACTCTCCCTGTTTAAACGAAGGGAATGTGCCTTAAATTGCATTTAAATGTATTTTTCATTATTAAAAAATAAATAAATATAACTTTGCCTTCATTTATAATTATTTTATAAAACACTAGCTTTAAAACAAAACAAAACATTCAAAATGTCCAATATGGCCATTTGGATTTGAGGAACACAACTTCAAGAGTATTACAAGGGCAATATAACAGTCAGGATACCTTCACCTTGTTATTTTATTCATGCATCATGTATAAAATTATCATAGACATTTTGAGTTTTATATATATATATATATATATATATATATATATATATATATATATATATATATATATATATATATATATATACACATTTAATGGGAAAAGGCATTAGAAAATAAATTAAGACAAAGTTCTATTTATCTGATTTCATTGTATTATTTTTAAAAACAATCTGATCCGTGACTTTGGTGATCCGTTGCACCTCTAGTTGTTTGGGTACAAAAACTGAGGTGGTCAACAAAAAATGAATTGTCCAAGATTAGATCACTGACAGAGAGGTAACAACTTCAAACTTCGTTCAACATCTGAAATTGCACAAAGAACGGTAAGTAAGCTAATGTCAGTTGTTTATCGGCTAATTATTGTTGCTAGCTGCGTGGTTAATGAGACTGTAAACTCACTGGTAACACATTGCAAACACGGCAATCTGGGTTCACTCCCTGAGTCCCTCACTCGTACTTTGATGGTCAAGCAAAATAATAATAATGTACAATGTTGTTAAAATGACTCGAAAGGACTTGAAACTCAAAGTGTAGGACTTGTGAATCGCTTGAGACTTGTCAGTCTTGACCCGGGACTTGTGAATCTTGACTTAGGACTTGACTTGGGACTTGAGGGCAAAGACTTGTGACTTACTTGTGGCTTGCAAAACAATGACTTACTCCCACCTCTGCCGTAAACAACTCCGCATGACCTAGTAAACCAATCAAGACGCAAGACGTCATGTCTGCGTCGGCACGTGCTTTTTGGTGCGGGCGAACAAAGCAATCCAGCTCCCGGTGGTGCACAGTGACGTGCGGTCAGGATAGGCAAGGTAGGCACTGCCTACCCCAGGCTGGAATGAAAGTCGAAACCGTTTGGCTTTTTCTATTTGTTTTCATTATTTATTTCATTTCAGAAAGCCTATAGGTTTAAAGGTGACAACATTTGGTGATTGGTATACCTAAATCAAAAATGACTCATTATTTCGTCTGGCCTGCAAGCAAAAATGCTGCAAAAATTATCCTTCTGAAGGCACACCGCCACTGTGCTTTTCCCAGCGCTGTCCGCGTATGCGGCGTCAGTTTCCCAGTAGAAAAGTTCTTTACGCAAATAGGCAGATCGCTACACAGCCTTTTTACGTCGCTGTATTATTCCTATGCGACTGTACGTTTACACAGTTCATTCGTGAATTCAAAACACACAGCAAAGCTGTAAAATGAGAATATAAAACTATTTTCACGCCTTTCTTTTGAGTAAAAACATCATGTTTTGAAGGATGGGAGACCCACGGCTTAGCTACCGGATCTTCAGCAAAGTAAGGGACAAAAAATTATTCGTATACTTTTCACAAAGAAGGGTGGAAAAGTAAAGATTGGCTTTGTGGATGTGCTTCGATTAACTGGCTGTTTCACTTTACATGGTGTTTGGCATTGCTATTGCTAGCTAAGCTAGCTAGGCTGTTTTACAGGGAGATATTCACTTTATTACATTCTTCCTGGGCGTCCAGGCGGGTTTGAAATTGTCTGTTTTTCGTTGTGCGCCAAATGGGAGGCAGAGTGCACTGCAACTGTGGCTGGCAGACTGCGCACTGGCTGGTGGCCCAGAACTTTAGCTGAGTGGCAAATGTTGAGCTGCCGCACCGGAGGCGATGGGAACGAACCCCGCTCAAAGTAAAAAAAATAAAATAAATAAAAAGATTGCAGAGCAAAACATGTAAGACTTCAAAAGAGAGTAATGTTTTTAATGTTTTGTAATTTTCTACCCATACAAAGAAGGCATATGTTAAAATAGTTTGAATGTATGGCATCTTGTATCTGAGTATCAAATATCTCGAGGTCAGAAAATGTCGGAGGTGGGCACTGTAAGGTCGATTGCGCGTTCCCGTTAATGGGTGTGAGTTTGTAGGGTGTCTCAGTTCTCCGAAGTGCACTATCACCTCGCTTGCTTGTGAATAAGCAATTCGATGATACCGCTACCTTAATTAAAATATATATATATATATATATATATATATACCATAATTTTCCAAAAGTATGTGGAGTGGGGGTATTGAGATGGGCCATAGTGGTTACATACTGAATGTATGTATGTGTATGTCCGCATGCCTCCTTTTGAATACATTTTAACACTGCAGTTCTTAAATTCACATATGTACATACACTAAGAACAAAATGATTATCTTTGAGTAGCATATATATATCTTTTTAAACACTGTATGGTAGCCAAAATGTCATAATTACTCATCTTGACTCAGAAAGGAAAAGCCATGTGCCAAAATGTTGCTTATTACTTACACATCGTGACGCCACACAAAATACGCATGAGGTTTTTAATAATTTTATTTCTCAATGACATTCAAGCAGTGACGTGCAGTTTTCTCTAGGTTTGGGTAAACAATCAGTTGCAAATTGAGAGGCACACACCAATTACAAATTTGTCTGTCGGCAGAAGAGTGTACAACGTATCCCAGGGTGACTATATTTAAATGTTTTTTTTAAAGAGGACACTCAGCCTGACCTCAAGATACTTGATACTGAAGACATTAACATTTTCAATTTATATTTTTTACTGTTTTTGAATTTACTTATAAGTATATAGGTGCCATATAACTGTGTATTGTAATGAATAACACTGATCATGTTTGTGTGAAATTGGACTTTTTTCACTCCCTTTTCCAGCTGGTGAGATAATAATGTGTATGTTTTGAAAGTTGTCCAAGGTCGGGGCCTGTCTACATCCTTTTTCCGGGCTGGTGGGGAGCTGGAGGAAACATATCGGTATATCACATGTCGGCTTATTATAATCACTAGCTCTTTGTCCAGTCTGAGAAGCGGAGAGAAACCTTTTTCATGTATAAAGAGAGTGGGTGCTGTCATTTTGGTACACACGTGGGGCTGGACATTGCTTTCAAATGTAAGCTTTCTTTTGTGTCTTAAGAGCTCTTAATAAATCCTTGCAAGGAAAACTTCTTCATGAGATCTCAATTCAATTATTTTGAACACGCAAAGATTACACTTAATAAAGTAATCAAATAATACCTTCAAATGGTGACCTCCGACGGCGACAAATTGGGACGTTTTTTGCGACAGCTGTGATGATCCTGGGCATTGAATTTCTAAGGCGCCAATTATTAAGGTGGACAATTATCCACGTAGAGAAATTCTGTTTGTTTGGGATCACTCAAAGCCGCATTACATCTTTACCAAATTGTATTTGAGATCTGTGAACAAGTGGGTTTAAAGTCATATTTGTTACGGAGGGACGCGAAAGTCCTCGATTTTGAAAATTACTACGACATTGAACTATGCATAAGAAGTGATGCCCGTTGTATACGGAAGTGACGTCAAGTAGGAGCGCTCCGCCGTTCAAAACGGCGGAGCGCTAGATAGAATTCCACGGTGGAGAGGCTGTTTTTATTTTTTGTTGAATTAAGCCGCCCGTGTTGATATAATTCCACGGTGGAGGAGCTATGAATTAAGCCGCCCGTGTTGATATAATTCCACGGTTGAGGGGCTGTGTTTTTTTTTTTTTTGTTTCTGATTTTGTTGAATTAAGCCGCCCGTGAAGATCCTGGATATATTTATTAAGTCGCGCAAACGATATTTAATTTCTGTTTCATTTTTTTCTCTTCTTTTTCATTTTTAGAAGAAAAAAAAATAATAACATTTTTTGGGGGGGTATTAATGAGAATAGTTTTGACCTGTTTTATTGTAGTACCATAAGTGAGACGTCCACTGACTTTATAAATATTAAAACGACTAATTACTACATATTATGGACGAAAATTTTTGACCGTAACTAAGGATGGTTTGATTTACATACACTTCCGGCTAGTCGGAATTTGTCGCTAGATGGCCAAGTGAAAACGGCAACGATCGTGATGCTTGACGCATTTCCACCACGGCGCCGGCGTAAGTTGAAAACTCTTTTAAATGAATGGATGTGCACTAATTGTGATAGTGGTTGATAGCGCTGGAAAGCTCCGTAAATAATACGTCTATAATTTCTTCGAATGGAAGACAATTTAGACAACAATGTAAAGGTGGTATGATAAAATGACTAGGGTCAAGTGTGTGATTATAATGGGAGTTTTTCTAGTTGGTATGTGTGTGTGTGCGTATGTGCCTGCAAAAGTTTGAAAAGTTGAGAGAATTGAATGAGACCTAGATAAGGAAGGTGGGGGCTATCCTGGTGGTTTGGGAGTTAACTGAATCTGTAATTGTGAATGAGAAATGTGTGTGTGGATATTTTATTTGTTTTTCTTTAATATCTTTAACTGTATGTTTGCTGTTGTTTTTGGGTAGATAAGACTGGTGTGATAATGGCGTTTGTTTTTCGTAAAGGAATGTAGTAAAAAATAGGTTTTGAATGTGATAATGCTAAGATTTTTTTTTCTCTCTTTTCCGCTCCCTCCCCTGTGTCTTAAATGGGGGGAGGGGGGCTTTGTGTGTGAGATAGGAGTTAGATTGCAATGTGTCCTCATAATGGAAGTTTTTCTCTTTTCTAGGCAAGAGAAGAATGATAAAAAATAAATAAAAAAATAAAAAGGACAGGAGTATGTGTGTGTGATAAGTTTTTGTTTTTTATTTTTATTTTATTTATTTATTTTTTTTCTCTCCCATTCCCCCCACCCCCTCTCTCCCCTTTGTCTCCGGTGGGGAGAGTTGTGGTTACAGAGGAGACTTGTGATTTTTTGTGTCACGCAACACCTGGTTGTTAGCTTTTGTGTGTGCGTAGCAGGGCTCATCAGATGCTAATCTGTTGGTGCCAGTGTAATTCCTGATAAGCGGAAGGATATAGAGGTCTAGATGTTAACTATAGGCCACTCTCCATATTATTTTTAAAATCAGGTCTGTTTTCTATGGTTGAATGAGTAATAAAACCAAATTTTAATTGAAAAAGACTTTTCATTTTTGATTTTTTCCCCCTGCATCTCTCATGACTCATTTGTAGGTGTGAAAATGATTAAACATTTGTTCTGTCTGAGTCCAATTTCAGAATTTGAAGTCGGCCATTTTGCATGCCAGTTCTGAGACTAGAGAACTTCCCCATGAGGGCGCTGACTGTGAGCTGTCACATTTTAAGCATAATTTGAGTTAACATGTAATGAAGAAGAAGTCTATGGTAGACATATGTGTAAATATAGTAATACTACTTGCTATAGTGCAGTGAACAAATTTAAATAAAACTACAAAATACATTTTTTGAGAAAATTATATATCTATATATTTTTTTTAATTACAACAAGCAGATAGTATTCTCTTGCTATGATCTCATTTCCCTCTGTCTGTTCCGAGTGTATAAGTGTTTCAGGCGGGTTCAATCTTTGACGAGAGGTGTTGTTCTTGGGCGACTCAACAAGTGCTGGAATAACCTGGCTGTTGGGCTACGAATATGGACAAGCGTTCTCCTGTTCTGCTTGGTGTACAGAGTGGACGGCAAGCTGCACAGAAGGCCACTTTCGGGAGGGGAAGTGGCCAAACAGACTGCGATAAGGATGGTACACTATATCCGCTCGCCATATGACTGTTCAATGACTCTTATGCATTGTCTGAGCAAAATGTCCATCAACTCTTTGAGCAGACATCTCGAACTCTCATCACAGCCGTCTTGATGAAACTGTCAGGGGTCTCCAGTGGAAGCTAAGGCCTGCTTTGAACTTTGCCCTGCATAGCTGCTGCCATCTGCTGGACAGGAAGGAATATGAACTCCAGTTGTTCACTCAAAGTTCTCGAGTCATCTGAGATTAGCTCCTTGAGTCATATTTTGGTCTGTTTGTGTACATTTGCACTCTGTACTGTGTCAGAACAGGAGATGTGATCTATAGCAACGCAGTTTCGGAAATTGAGAACGGCTGGTGTGAATTAGGGTAGGATAAATTTATTTCAATCTTTATTACTATATTTTCCGTTATTTGATGCTTGTTGAATTTGGGCTTCTAATTTTTTGCCCATTTCTCTTTTATAACTTTGGCTTGTGAATTTGGACTCAGATGTGGAACACTTACGGCGAATTTGCTGGTTAAATTTTTAATTTTTGATTAAGGTCACAGCACTGTGATTTTTGGATTGGGTCATGATCTGCAAAGTTGCCTGCTGTGTTTTACAAGCCCCACTACTCTGTAGAAGAGGTGAGGATAATTAGCATTTTAAGATTACTTTTTGGTTTATTTGAAGTAGGTACTCTGATCTTTTATCTTACTTTACAGTTTGTTTCTTTTTTGTTTTGTTTTTTCCTCACTCTGTGTTGCCTGGACAGAATTCAAATTTGCGCCTCAAGGGCTTTTGTTTTTATGAATTGTTGTTGCAAGCTAAGCAGGATCTGCTCCTGTAGTTTTGGTGTTGGCCAAATTGCCCACATTTGGTTTTTCTTATCAACAGGACACAGGGTGTCTGTTTTTTCCCTTTTTGAAGCAGCAATTTGTAAGCGGCTGCAGTTTTTACATTCAGGTCTGAAATGATCAAAGTTGATCTTTATCAGATGAGGGAGTCAGTTACTGGTCTGTCTGTGTGTATCGTCACAAAGAAAGTATGCACACAAACAGTTCATGTTGAATTAAATAAATGTAGGACTATAAGTTAGTCTGAATGTGATAATTCTACAGTATGTGAGTGAATGAATTCACAGGAGGAGAATTGAGGTGATCGGACTTTGACCATGGGAGGAAAGTAAGTGCTGGCAAAGACAACTCATGGTGAAAATAAGGTAAGTATATTCAATTTCAGAAACAATTGAAAAGTATAATTTCTAGAGCCCATGGAATTTGCCATTTAGGTGTGGAAGGAACATTGAGACACCTGGTTGACATTATTTTATGAGACACGTTGTTAAAATGAACTGCAGGACTGCAGTGTTTATTAAAGGTATAAGTGTATATATATATCTCTTCTCAGACTGCTCATGGCCCGGCCGGACGTGAGCGTTCTGGGTTAAGATGATGTTGTTTATTAAATGATTAACACTGCTATAATAAAAACCATCGTCAAAAATACAGAAATTTGATTTACGACAAAAATGCACATTTATGCTAAATCTACAACAATAAATATCATGGTAAAACATTTAATTAATCATTACATACATGGGACTCACTTAAGGAAAATTAAAAAAAATAATAATAAATGATTGTGAATATGTGTGGTTGAAGGTAACTAAGAGTAAATGGTGTGCTCCTAGATGGTTAGGACCGTTCAAGGTGAAAGAGCGTACATCCTGTGCGGTGCGCTTGTATCGTAGAGGAGATACTTGGCATCGTCTGTCATATTCTACCAGGCCCGCTGGATCTGGCTCAACGCTGCCACCGAGGGCAACCATCTGCTGATCTACGCCCACACCAGTTGGGGCCATCTAACGGATCCCACTACACCCGTTTTCAGTGTCTACCTGACAAGCTGTCCAAGGAGGAGAGCTGCATGCGGAGGAGGTCGCTCAAAGGAGATTCATTGGAGTGCCTTTTCCCATGGCATCATTTCACAGTTGATTCGCCTGGAAAAGTTGATCCAGTGTCAATCTGGTGCTTAAAAGGGGGAAATCACTCAATGGTGATTGAGTCACATGCCCTTTTCATCAATTCACAACGATAGAGTCACACTGGGAAGGTAATCCCGTGACCATTCCTTGGATCTCTGGCAGTGAGCCAGGGTTCGGAAAGAGGCTGACAATGCCTCTTCCTCTAAAAAAAAAATAAATAAAATCAACCAACACTGCAACAAAGAACTTCTTCTCAAGATGGTTTCGAAGAAGAACTCTGCTACTAATTGCTGCATTGTGACAATTTTTTTCCTATTAATTGTTGTGCCATTCTGGTTTTTCATGAAGCCCCTTGACGCGAGTTTGAATACAACACACCGTGATAAAAGGAATGTTGTTTTTCCCCGAATTCCTTGGATAATGTCCTGGGCGTATAATAACTCAATTGTCCTGACAGTTGTTCCTAACACAAACACATCTGTCAAACTCCCCATTAAATCTTTGAAGGGATTTAGTAGTGGGGGGCCAACTAAGGGAGGCCTCTGGCTTAATTACTGGTGGTATTTAACTGGAAGTGTTTTACGACTAGACTGGAGCGCTTTTATTACCACCCAAAGTGGCCGGTACTGGCCGTCAGGTTCCAGCGGGGAGGCAGTTTTCTTTAGCAAAAGAGTAACATTGCGTAGAATGGGAGGTCAACTCGAATTAACTTTTGTTCTTCCTGAAGGTAATATCCGGCCATCTAATGTAACCATAAAATAATACCTTTTGTTATGACCTAATGCTGTGGGCATGGTTCTCTGGTACTGATCCCTATTTTTCAATTTTAATTTGCATTGATAAAACTATGAGTAAATCAGAACAACCAAAAATGACTAAATACACATTGGAGTCTGGTGGCAGTAATAATTGGCTACTGTTAACAAATGAGGCAGCACATGCTTCGGGAGAAAATTGTGTCGTATGTATGGGCCCAAGACCTTTATTGAGGGGTAATTCCTGCTAAAATAGAGGATAAATGTGTAATGGAACTGATGAATAAAACTGTCCCCAATGATAAATGCTCGCTATGGGATAGAGTGTATCCACTGGTTGATTGGCAAATAACTAAACCAATATTTTCTAATGAAGTGGCGGATGGTGATTTTTTATGTATTAAAATGTTAGGTACTGGGAAACAATTGGGGAAACTGAATCACACCACTCACTGCATTTCAGCAACAGATGTGGGTAATAAATTTCAGCCTCAATCCAGAGCGGACATGTGGTGGTGTGTTCAATGTTCGGAGAACAATGTTGTACTTTTATTCCTAATAATACTACACCGGATGGAAGTTTAACCATTGCAATTGAGGGACTCCGAACACTTAATAGAAAAATGAAAGAGCATTCCGGTATTGATACGTCAATTTGGGATACCTGGATGAATGCTTTTGGTAGATATAAAAATTTGGTTTCATCAATTCTATTTTCTGTGTCTGTATTTTCAGCTTGTGGATGCTGCTGTGTACTTTGTTTAAGATCGTTGTGCCAATGGCTTATTACCACCGCCATAGAAAAACAAGATGTACAAAACAAGTCGTCTTATATGATGATAGAATCTGTAACTTCTAAAGCTATGACCGCTGTTGCGACATCCGATGAAGATCCCGCTGGAATTTTTCTCTAGACTGTTTGTAAGGGATTAAATGTCTGGTTATGAATTTATATTTGTTCAACTAAGGGAATGAAGACATTTAACATTTTCAATTTAGATTTTTACTGTTTTTGAATTTACTTATAACTATATAGGTGCCATATAACTGTGTATTGCAATGAATAACACTGATAATGTTTGTGTGAAATTGGACTTTTTTCACTCCCTTTTCCAGCTGGTGAGATAAGAATGTGTATGTTTTGAAAGTTGTCCAAGGTCAAGGCCTGTCTACATCCTTTTTCCGGGCTGGTGGGGAGCTGGAGGAAACATATCGGTATATCACGTCGGCTTATTATAATCACTATCTCTTTGTCCAGTCTGAGAGGCGGAGAGAAACCTTTTTCATGTATAAAGAGAGTGGGTGCTGTCATTTTGGTACACACTTGGGGCTGGACATTGCTTTTAAATGTAAGCTTTATTTTGTTTCTTAAGAGCTCTTAATAAATCCTTGCAAGGAAAACTACTTCATGAGATCTCAATTCAATTATTTTGAACACGCAAAGATTACACTTAATAAAGTAATCAAATAATGCCTTCAATACTCAGATACAAGAAGCCATACATTCAAACTATTTTAACATATGCCTCCTCTGTATGGGTAGAAAATATACAAAAAAGTATTACTCTATTTTGAAGTCTTAAATTTTTTGCTCCGCAATCTCGCAAAATCGCCTCCGCTGCGGCAGCTCAACATTGCCACTTCAGCTAAAGTTCTGGGCCACCAGCCAGTGCGCCACAGTAAATGTTGCAGTGCACTCTGCCTCCCATTTGCCGCACAACGAAAAACAGACCATTTCAAACCTGCCCAGACGCCCGGAAATAATGTAACAAATTGAATATCCCCCTGTAAAACAGCCTAATTCCTCAAAAAATCAAGCTAGCAATAGCAATGCCAAACACCATGTAAAGTGAAACAGCCAGTTAATCAAAGCACATCCACAAAGCCAATATTTCCTTTTGCACCCTTCTTTGTGAAAAGTATACGAATAATTCTTTGTCCCTTACTTTGCAGAAGATCCGGTAGCTAAGGCGTTGGTCTCCCATCCTTCAAAAGATAGCGTTTTCCCTCAAAAGAAAGGCGTGAAAATAGTTGTATTTTCTCCAGAGTCATCTTACCGGTTTGCTGTGCACCAAGTGTGTTTTGAATTCACAAATGCACTAGGCGAACGTACAGTTGCATAGGAATAATACAGCGACGTAAAAAGGCTGCTTAGCAATCTGCCTATTTGCGTAAAGGACTTTTCTACTGGGAAACTGACTACACATGCGCGAACACACATCGTTACGCGGACAGGGTTGGGAAAAGCACAGTAGCGGTGTGCCTTCAGGAGGATAATTGTTGCATCATTTTTGCCTGCAGGCCAAACGGTTTCAACATTCATTTCAGCCTGGGGTAGGCAGTGCCTACCTTGCCTATCCTGACCGCACGCCACTGCATTCAAGACAATATAAACTTGAACATCTTGTGTTCTGACCTCAAGGTCACCGGCAACAATCACAAGTTTATGTTGTTCAGCTATTTTGCAGAACGTGTGGTAGAAGAAGATCACACATACAACAACATCAGGTTAGTTTGGGTGCCGCAGTATGTTCAGTAAGAGCATATTTAGGCCATTAGGTCATGTCAGTTAGTTATTTAGATGTTACCTATTTGCACAGTTTAATTGGGTAGTCCCCTGTGTATTCTCATAAAACTACTGACCTAGCAGTTTGGGCGAGTAACCAAAAATAAGCCATAAAGTCTGGAGTAATAACCACATTCACCCATGTCTAAGGCAGATGTCGACAGACACAGAATGAGATGAGATGTGGTCCATTCTCTTTTTTAAGGGGAATATAAGATGGTCGTCAGGGGAGAAAAAAGGATAGCTCGTGCTTTTTGCTTCTCTTTTCTTGTTATAGTCACTTCTTTCTGCACAATCATGCCCTCTTGAATATATTATTCTCCAAAGACCTGCTCCAACCAGACCTTTTAATATTCCCAAAACAATTTACAGAGACTTTAGTTAATACTCTGCTCCAGGTGCAGCTCTACAGTAGCCCACGGACAATAACCAGTAAACCCCTTATTCCCAGAAGTTGAAAGTATTGAATGAAAAGCAAGGCTAATGGGGTTAGAAGGTCATTTTTGCTCTATTTTGTCAGCCACTTTGTGTGTACTGTATGTAATCAACTGCATCCTAATCAATTAAGTGACTGGTCTTATGCTCAAGCATGTGAAGACTGTCCGACAAACAGAATGTGTCCTCCGCTGTTCCCTTTATAGATTGCGGATGACTCTCATAGGCTGCTGATTACGTCAGGCAGTTGCAACACAAAGGACACAGTCTGAGAGAACAAATATTACAAAGACATCCAAACCAAAGCAATCATTCATAAATATATATATACAGGTAGTCTTCAATTTACGAACACAATGGGTTCCGAGAGGTTGTTTGTAAGTAAATGTAATTTGTTTGTAAATCCAATCACATAAAATTTTGTTTCAAAATTAAATTTGATCAAAGTATTATTTTTGAAATACAATACTAAAAATACGTACAAAAATTAAACATTTAACAAATTAAATTATATACCTTATATATACGTTAAATTAAAAAATGTAATTCAATTTAAAAAGACATACATTAAATTAAATCATCCATCCATTATCTGAACCACTTTTCGTCACAGTATATAAAAATTTTACACAGTACAATGCAATAAAAACAAAATAAATATGCTTAACTGTATATAGATGGTGGAGGAGTTATTGAGTTGAGTTTATGTGAGGCTTAAGTGCATTAAGTGAGTAAGCATTACGTATTGGGTGTAACGTTCTTAGGAAACTATGTTTTCCAATTGTCCCTGAAGTGCACATGAATTGTGCGTATGACGAGTCAAAATGGCAACCGCCGAGTCAGATTGATTTGATTTCAAAGCGGAAGAGATATTGTATGTTTTGCTACTATGCCGATAAAGAAGACAACTGAGGGCTGCTTTTCAAGAGAGCCTCTGAAATGTACACAGTGTGGCGCCAATATTGAGTGCATGAAGAGTGCGTGTGCCGTGGTCGGCCACTGGCCATGGCTCCGGGCTGAGCCGTTCATTGGCGGACAGAGAATGATAGATATTATAACATTTTTAATACTTCATTTTATTTTATTAACCATTGTTACACATTATTAACATTTTAATTCTTTATATTAACCTTGTCTAAATGTTTTGTGTCCTGTGCAGAGCAGATGGTGTTGATTTCGGTATAATCTGACCTAAACTGGGTCATACTATTTAGTCTAAAAAAGTTCCTTCTCAGCGCTTTGTGCGAAAACACATTTGGTCCTTGAGAACAGAATCTGTTTTGAACACCCACATCTGACTCTGTTTTCGCCATTGCTCACGGAAAAGTACCAGAGAGTATGTTTTGTCTACAAATGAAAGAGGGAGGTCTTTTTAACTATAAGAAACCGTTGTGCACGCTGAAGAACTACATTTGACGCTCTGAATCCCACGATGTTTAAGTGATGAATTAGAGGCAGTTATTTGTCCAGAGATTCTCTGTTTTTTATTAAATCATTTTTGCAAAGGTGTATTTTTCTTGCATTAAATCTATCTTCATTTTTGGAACACGCAAAGAGGACAAAATTCTTATATTCCTCTTCAAGAGGTAGTTGAAATGTGCAAATGGCACGGTTGTGGCGGAGAGGGGTACTACAGTACAATACTGTACCATAATGTATGATGTGACGCGCACTTAAATATTAACTTGCACATTAACTTCAGTCAGCCTTTGTTCGTATCTGAATGTTCGTAACTCGGATGTTCGTAAATAGACTACCCGTATGTAGCGATTATTTGGGTTGCCGTAATGGCGAACGAGAAATTTAGACGGTACCGAGGGGAGTTGTAATTTCCACAGCAAACTCTGGTGGCACCACGTTGAGTTTGCTTGTTTGTAGGAGCAAAATAAACGATGAAAATCCTATTATAAAGTATTCATAATCTGAAGTTGCTATGATAGTTAATTATGGAGTTCTTTGCATTAATAAGAGAATTACTAATCCACTCAGAAAACACAAATGATTCGGCAGAAATGGAATCTCTAGACAACAAAATGTATTTAGTAAACACACACACATATCAGTCACAGCCTAACCTATTAATGAAGCAGAATTAAAATGCGAATAAAAGATAAAAATAAATGCAACCTAACGAACTAAGATAAAAAAGTAATGAAAAAAGTTGGATGGGGAAATGAAATGGAAGCGTTTTGACCTGTCAATCCTTTTATAGTTGGATCAAAGGGTTGCACCAGTGGTATTGTCAGATTGCAATGAAGGCGCACTTATGGACTAGTTCAGGTGCACGGAAGAGAGAGGGACTCGGCGAGCGTCGATCCTCAGTTGAAGAAATCTCCGTTGGAGCCTCCGGCTGATGGCAAACGGCGCACGGCTGAGAGGCCGCAGCAGGTCCTCGGATGGCACAAGTCCCGTTTGGTGGTGAAGTGCTTGCGCAGCTGAGAAGCCGCAGCAAAGTCCGAGGCGGATGAAGCCCACTTCAGTTGCTTTGAGTGATGTGGTGTGTCACTGGCGCACGGCTGGAATAAAAGTCCGTGTGTCGCTGGCGCACAGCGGCTTGGTGCGTAACAGCCGCCGTGGAACCGGGTCGGCGGGACGCTGCGTGATTCAGAGAGCGGACAATAGGTTGATCAGCTCTCGGCAGGAACGGACACGCGCGCTTTGGGGCATGCGGTGTGGTTGCGAGTCCTTGCATGATGCGCGCTTTGGAGCGCACGGTGCGGTTGCAAGTCCGGAGCTCAAGAAAAAACCCACGTGGTGTTCGCCGACCACATCTCTGTGTTAGTCAGGAGCAGTTCATGGGGCCAGAGAGAGCGTGGGCAAGAGAGAGGGAGTTATTGAATCCGCTAAGCTTCCTAATAAGCTAAACTTAGATGGCTGCAGAAGTTAAACATTCATTTAAGGTAGACATGCAACTTGTGTACAAAGATAAACAACAGAAGTCACTTGATGTTAGTCAAGTACACAGGATCCGTTTATGCCCCAAATTATGTAGACTTTAGATTAATTACGAGTGGCAGGATTATTGAGGATAAAACCGACAGTGACTGCTGGAGGGCACTGTGGTACCATAATTATGAGGACCGTTGTTTAAAAAACAAACAAACAAAAAATACATAGCTGATTCCTGTAGATAGACTGGCGACTGATAATCAGTCATATCACTAGTCTGCTTGCTGAACGCTAGGCGCTAAGGTATGTGTTTCCTGTGGGTTGTAAAAATGAAATTAAGTCCCTTGCTGTAGGGAAGAGTTTTTCCTTCTTAAACTGTCTCTGGTTGGTTTGAGGAAACACAGGGTTAATCCATCAAAGCACGCACACATTCCCCAGTGGGAAAAAAACAAACAAAAATTGAGTGTGACGGACAATACTCGTTTATATATATATATATATATATATATATATCGTTCCCATAGACAGATGGTGCGGCCGTCCAACAACGGCACCAGAGGTTCAGCGCGGGTTCAGCACAAGTTCCGCACGTTACACAGCACAGCAGAAGTCAAGCGAAGCAAAGCAGCCGTGGTCTAACGGCGATGTCCTTCTTTCCCACAGCTTGCCTATCCCGGTCATAAGATTAGCTGTTAGCATCATCCTTCCACAACTATAATGAAAGCCACCTACCGGCAGCACTCGCAGGAGAAGGCAACGTATCGAGCAGGCAATCTCACTGCACACCATGAGGCAGGGCAAGGAGGAGAGCTCTGGGAAACCAGACATGCATAATCTACAAACAAACAACAAATGTATAGCACAAACGACAAGGCAAAATAAAACTGCTCTCGCTAGCTTACCTGAGGCACGCACGATGACAAACGCAGAGGATGGCGAGACCCGGAAGTAGACAGGTCTCTAAGCCAAAGAGTCACAGTACGCAAGATGCTGACCTACCAACTTTTATAGTAAACACTCAGCCTGACAAACCAATAGGGGATCACATGACTCAGTGCAAGTGGAATCAATTACCTTGCCACATTCTGCCCCCACTTTTTGCGTCATCGCCCCAACGATGAAACAAAATCTCATATCATCTAATTCCAGGGTCTGAACAGAGCAGACGGCCCATTGGCTGCCACTCCAGAAGAGCTTGCTGCTCCCTGTGGTCGCGCCGACCTAGGGAGATGACGCACGTTGGCATGATGTCCAGCTGTTCAGCGAGTAGTACTGTTTTATGAATGGCAACAGACTGATACACACACCTTATACAAACACAAAGCCGAGAAACAGTATTTGCAGGGAACCATGCCTTCGTCTGTTGTATGAATGGCAACAGACGGGTACACACAGGTTGGTTTTACCTTTTGCCATCCAATTGAAAAGCAGTTATTTGTTATGCCTGCCACTATATGCCACAAGCATAAATAGAATAATAATAATTAATTAAAGGTTAATACAACAACAACAATAATAATAATAATAGTAATTAGCTGAGAATAATATACACTTTTACTTCTAACTCCAAGACATGATTGATTTTTCTTAAACTGCAAACTGAACTGAAAACCTAAAACACAAAACTAAAAACCGAACCAAACCGTGGATTTTGCGAACCGTTCCAGCCCTAATATATATATATATATATATATATATATATATTTATAATTCGGGGTGGAACGTTCACGAAATACACAGTTCTGTTTGGTTTTGTGCTCATGGTTTTCGGTTCAGTTCGGTATGCAGTTTTTGAAAAATCAATTATGCCTTGGAGTTAAAAGTGAAAGTGTATATTATTCACAGATAATTACTATTAATGTTATTTTGTTATAATTTGAATTATTATTATTATTCAATTTATGCCAGTAGAATATAGTGGCAGGCATAACAAATAACTGCTCTTCAATTGGTTGGCAAAAGGTAAAAACTGTGTGCACCCGTCTGTTGCCATTCATACAACAGACTAAGGCATGGTTCCCTGCAAACACTGTTAATCGGCTTTGTGTTAACTATACAAGCCCAGATTTCACACTAAGTACATTTGTGACTAAACAGAGTTAAGATCATTATTTCAGTATGCAAACTTTTTTATTTTTGTTTGCTTGTTTACAGTAAGGTTTTTCATATACAAAATAAGTGCCTTGACTCCACAGGTTGGAAAACACTGGCTCTTGATCTGAGAATTACTCTCAGATCAAATTACAATCATACTATTATAAAATGAATTAAATTATTAAATAAGTCTCATTTGATGGACATAAGACAAAGATGTGTCATAATTCAAATCTAATATGGATAGAGTAATGATTATCTTGTGTATTTTTGCTCTCTCTACATGAGCTCAACTCATGCTCCAAGTACGAAACCTTAAGCCCATATCTTTTTTTTTTTTACATTATTGACATTACAGTGCAAAAGGACACTCGTATTTTTGGGCCATGCTTTTCATGAACAACAAAAGATAAGGCACACATTATTATATATATATTTTTTAAACTGTTTTTATTTTAGGTCAACAGAATGGCTGTATTTATTGAAAAACTGACATGCCCCTTACATGACATGACCAGTAATGTGAGAAGTTAGAAAAAAACATCATACACTCTAAATTCATTACCGATCCTGAAGATTAACTCAGAAAAGACACATGCTGACTGTTTTCAGGACATTCTTTAAATGGGTCCCTGGATACCAATTGTGGGACGTTCCCATCACTGAGTGTTGTTTATTACAAGGGCTTTTTCAGCTCATTGAGTTTTTTTGTTCTTTTCCACATCCTCTTAGCTACGCAAGTCATTTGAATTTGACTACTGCCAATTTCTCAATCAGTTATTGTATGAGCATTCAACCTTATGTATGAATGCTGTTGGAATTTATTTCTATATTAATATAAACTCAAGTTAATAATCTGACTCCAATTTGTGACCTTACCAAACTAAAACCCATCCAACAATAGCGTGCTCGTTCTGCAATAGAAAGGTATCAGGAAGCCGGCATTTTCACACACGAGTGGATTTATTCCTAACACTCAAATCTAATACAAAACAGCTGGGGTCCCGGGTCCCTATCAATACAATTCTATACGTCTCTGTCTCAAGCAGCCGACGTAGTCTCATCCGAGTTGCCCCAGTGAATAGTTATACTACACAGTATTTAAATGACACAGAAACAAAGGCATCCTGACATTATTCTATTGGCTACGTGTTTTCTGCAGTTTAACTTTAGCTTGCTTTTCATTGGCCGATCTTCATCCGCAGCGTCACTGGATGGCTTCTCCTGTTTTGTACTTTTCCCCCCCGGTGTAAAACAAATGTGATTTACAACATACTTTGAGCTTATCGCGGCTCTGCATCTCCCCTTGCAATTAGCATCCTTTGTTCTGAAACATTCCATTCCTGCAACCCCCACTTGCATCACACATCCTGTATTTCACCCCCATTCACACAAACTCTTATATTCCTTTAATGCGCATATACACTGCCTTGAAAAAATGGTTATACCCCTTGCACTTATTCACATTTTGTGATGTTACAATCACAAACTTCTGAGTGTTATGGTGAGATTTTATATGATGGACCGACAAAAAGTAGTACAAAATGATGTACAGTTTTCGGACTTGACATTGAAAAGACCAACAATATTTACCTTTAGTGTATGTGCTGACACATATTTATTCATTGTGCTATGTACAGTATTCTGTGTTCACCCATCATATTTTTCTTGCAAAAGTAACAGCTCTGTAAAAGACTGTTTGTAGACTCACAGGCTTCGGTTAACTCTTTTACTGCCAAAGACGTTAAATGACGTTCTGCAAAAACCTACGGAGGAGCGCCAAAGACGTTAAAAGACGTCCACCCATTTTTAATTTTTTTTTTTTTGAAACGGGTGGAGTAAAGCCTTGCCCAGCTGTGGTGAAAGTTTCAGCAGGTCTAGTGAGCCTAATGACTATTTTTGTTCCCTAGAGGGCAGCGATGACTCTCTTTTGACAAGATCGGGTGCGCGTCAGTAGTATAAAAGGCAAGACGGAGCTAGAGCGTCGAGGAGGAGATGAGAATGGAAGAGAAAGGAAAAATGGCGACCGGTGGTAAGAAGCAGCTCATGCTTGATCGTTTTTTTCAAAAAGGAGAAGCATCAACCAGTGCTAAATTGCACGTTTATGACGACGGTGATGATGATGGTGACAACGAGGTTGATGCCGAAGCCGCAGCGTTGACGCGGCGGCAGCTTCGATCACGCCCTAAGGCCTCAGAGGCTAGCGGTGCTAGCGCCGGAAAACGTGGTGCACGACCGAGCACTTCTGCACGCGAGGACGTTAAATCAGACGAAGGTGATGATGATGGTGACAACGAGGTTGATGCCGAAGTTGCAGCGTTGACGCGGCGGCAGCTTCGACCACGTTTTAAGGCCTCAGAGGCTAGCGGTGCTAGCGCCGGAAAACGTCGTGCACGACCGAGCACTTCTCCACATGAGGACGTTGAATCAGACGACGACGAAGAGTACCCTGAGTCCGATGGATATTCTTCGGAGGAGTGGGTACAATCTGACCACAGAGAAAGTGATTCGGACAGTATTTCATCCGCAGAAGACTGCGAAGGTAAGCACAAATTTGCTATGAGACACTTTTCCGGCACGCTGCTAGCACCTCGTGTAACGTGAATGTGCAATTCATAGATCGTGGATCGTGCTCACAGCGACGTCCCACTGAAAAGATGACAAAGAGAGGTATAAAAAAAAAGTGTTTTCAATACATCGCAACAACAAAACAAAACGGTCTTCCGATATTATTGTAATTGTATATATTTCTTTCAGCTGCAGCTCAGAGTGACGCTCCTCAGAGTGAGCAAAATAAAGGTCCATCAACCAGTGGATCCCAGAAAAAAGGTAAACATATATATTTATATATATATATATATATATATATTGCATCACACTGATCTAAAATGAATATTATATGATATTGAAATGTATATTTGCAGATCCCAAAAATTCTGGCTGGCATGAAGCAGGCTGGCAGCCAAACACATTCCTCTTTACTGCGGAGCCAGGACCGAGAGGTGCCGCAGCAGAGCTGAATTCGACCCGGCCAGTTGACTTCCTGCAGCTCTTCATCACAGACGAACTTCTGCAGCACATTGCTGATCAGACAAACTTATATGCACGTCAGTCTATGCAAAAACGGGCTGAAAGTCTGCCACAGTGCAGGAGTCGTGCTTGGAAGCCAGTGTCTGTGTCCAAAATGAAAACTTTTTTGCACTTCAATTTCTTACTGGGTATATAAACAAGCCCAGTATAGAAATGTATTGGACTCAGGACGAAATAGAGACGACACCATTTTTCAGTCGCGCGATGCCTCGAAACCGCTTCCAGCTCATCTGGAGTTTCCTACACTTCAACAACAACGAGACACACAGTTCAGACGACAAACTATTTAAAATTCGTCCTGTGTTCAATCACGTTGTCAGCAAGTTCAAGGAACTGTTTCAACCGGGGAGGAATGTATGTATTGATGAGGGAATGATGAGTTTCCAGGGACGTCTTTCATTCAAGGTATACAACCCCCAAAAGCCGATCAAATATGGGATCAAGTCGTACATTTTGTGTGACTCCCAAACCGAGTATTGTTTCAATATGCAACCCTATGTCGGTATTAGTTGTTCTCTCCCTGATACAGTGTTCCACTTACTAGATCGTCTGCCAGGAAATGGGTATACACTATTTATGGACAATTTTTATAATTCCATTGCTTTGTGTGAACGTCTCCTGGCAGCACGTACCAATGTTTGTGGAACGCTGAGGAAAACCAGGGGTGAACCCAGTGAGATCACGTGCCTAACCAACACTGGCCTTGGGGTGGGGGGGAAACTGGTAAGGCACAACACGAATGTTTTGATTGTGGCATGGCAGGACAAACGTTTGTTGAGGATGGTGACAACTTTTCATAAAGATGAAATGCGAACAGTGGAGGTGTGGCGGAAGGCACAAAAAAAAAAGTGCCTTTCCAAAAACCCATGTGTGTTCTGGACTACAATTCCACGATGAATGGAGTGGACAAGATGGATCAAAACAACTCATACCACCAATTCACGCAGAAAACTTTGAAATGGCACAAAAAGTTTGTTGCATATCTGTTCCAGATATGCATGTTCAATGCATACATATTGCACAAAGCAAAAAATCCTGGGAAGTGTCAACACTTTTTGGAGTTCATCCAGCAGGTGGTGAGAGGGTGGCTGTTGCCACAAGACCAGGAGGAAGTTGGGATGGAAGAACATGAGGAAGCCAGACAAAACACCAGGTCACCGCATAATGATCCTGAAAGCCGACTTGATGGCAACATGGCCAAACACACGCTGCAACACATTCCTGCTACTCCAAGAAAAAAAAAGTCAGCAAGAAAGTGTAGGGTCTGCACGCGAAAGGGCATTCGCAGTGAAACAAACCTGTGGTGCAAATCCTGCTGCGTCCCCTTGCACCCAGGGGAGTGTTACACTGCATACCACACAAAAATAAAAATTGTGTAGTTCAAACTCCACACAATTGTAAATAGTCACACATGCACACCTTTGTAAATAGTTTGTCAAATTGTTACGCTGTTCTGTAAATAAACTGTTATTTTGCTATCAAAAGAGACTTTTTCATTGTTGGTGGTGGTGTATTACAGAAGTAAAGCACTATTTAGGTGTTTGTGGCATCATTCATGGACAAAAAGAAGTGTAGAATTCACTAGAGTGCATGAAATAACATCGTTTCACAAAAAGCTCTTTTTCTCCGTTTTTTGTTTCAAAACAGAGCATTTCAGTGAAACTAACCTATTTTCTATTGTTGATTGCTGAAGAACGGAATAAGGTAGAAACAAACTTTGAAAGATGAGAGTCCAATCTTTCATTTGGTAGTATGTGTGTTTCCATAGTCCAAACACAACATTTTCTGTGGACCTTGAAAGATCAGTCAAAATGCTTAAATCGGCTGGCACTGGCGACATCCCGTTTTTAAAAACGTCTGGCAGTCAAAGAGTTAAGGACACGAGAAAGCTTGTCAGGGGAAAAAAAAGTACTTTTTCCCCCTTCTCTTGCCTTTGTTGAAATTTACCTGAGTCTCTTTTATCACACCCACTCAATTATTGCTTCTTTAGACGTAGACATATTTAGACTTTAAATAAATATATTTGCTGGTCCACTAAAGCTTCAAAGGCGGAAAAAAAACAAAGATTTTCAATCCAACTGGAGCGGTCTTCAGTGCTTTACACAACAGTCCCTTTTAAATTGAAGAGGACCTCTCAGCAGACAATGCTGTGGGAAAGAGACAGATACCATTTACTAAGCCATTTTATAAGGTTTTGTTCAAGAAAGCCTGCATTTTTTTCTTATTCATACTCCTTTCCCTTTCTTTCGTTCCAGTTCTCTTCATGCTGCTCATTCATTCAGTTCAGCCTTTTATAGTGTCCAACACTTGTCTTCTCATAAGTTCCCTTGCACCCCTCTCTCCTCCTTTTCTTCATCAATGATTTACTTTTATTCTGAACTTCAACAAATCTGATGCCTCCAATGAAACGGCTTTGAAGCAGAATGAAAAGTATCTGAATAGTTCAGAGGATTCGCCTGTATCTTTCAAGTTTGAAAATCACTCACCTTTTGGTGAAATTCGCCATTTTGAAACCAATTTAGTCAAGATCAAGAGTCTTTATTGTCTTTATGCAAGCATAATGGAATTTTGTTCCAGCAGCTATCGGCATCATTTAAAAAGTATAAAAACACCAAACTAGACTACATAATAAATCATGAAAAAGTGCAGACAAATTGTGCAAATAGGCAGTATATTGCAACATTTTGTTAAAGTGTAATACAATGAGGGTCTTTGCAGTTTAAAATACATAACTCGTAGGTGAGTGGAGGGTAAGTATGTTTGGAGATGGGGTGATGTAATTCACCGCTCTGGGGAAAAAACTATGCAGCAGTCTGTTGGCGTGAGTCCTGATACTACTGTACCTCTTTCCGGAGGGAAGAGGTACAAACAGTTTGTGTCCCGGGTGGGTGGGGTCTGCAGCTATGCGACAAGCCCTCCTCCTGCCGTCATATATAGAGTCCAGTGGTGGGATAGGAGTGCCCACAATTCTCTGTGCTGTTTTCACTACCCGGGACAAGTCAGATCCCATAAAAAAATATTAAAGACTGAACAGAACGTAGTGTATTTTTCCTTTGTGAACGTTTCTGTGAACAAACTCATTCTGGGGTTCAATGAACGGTTTTGAACGCAGTTTATTTTTGTTCAAGGGTGCCAGGTTTTCTCTTGTTAGCTTACAAGGAGAAAACCCAGGTATATACTAGCCTTGATTAATCAGGAAATGCTACAATTTGGAAATACCAGCTCCCACCAACAGTAGCAAGGCACATACGTCATCTAAATGTGATGCATGCTTCCCCGATGCTTTTCAGATATGATTCTGCCGTCTCTAGGCATCCTTTAAGCTGTTTGTTGGCACCCCAGCTGGAGTTTACTGTAAAAGTAAACACACAACAAGAATTACACAAATTCATACTTAAATACATGCTTTGTTTATGAAACATTACTAGTATTAAAAGTATTAAAGATTTTACTACAAATGAAGTTGTCTGATTCACTTAAAAATCGTTTTATCAACCTGTAACAGACTTGTACTTATGTATATATATGATCATTTGATTTAAAAAATAAGATAAAATAAAAAACGCAGCCAACAATACGCTGAACCGAAAACATACTTGAGTCAGTCCAAAGGCAACAAGGAAAAGTACAACAAAAATCTTCTTCGTAGTTGTTTTGCGCAAAATATTTAGCTTCTTTATTCCCACGTTTAAGAAGCGTTGTACTTGACTCACCCGCCATTGTCACTTCTCCTGTGTTCGTCTTTTTCATGTTGTTTTGATACATGTTTGTTATGTAGATTGCAATAAAGTGCAACACTTTCCGTTAACTCCCTGTGGCTGCGCTACTCATATGCATTACAGCCGTTAAACGTCCTCAGTGTCTTCTTTTGGACAAACGCAAGTCTTGAAATGCTTTTGTGTGTACGAGATTTGTTTGAGGGACAAAGCCTCCATCAACGGGCCTTGGACTGAGGCATGAGCAAACGAATAGTCCGACAACTGACAGGATAGAAGCTGCCTCTTAAATACCCAAGAAATAATTGCTGATGGGCAGCAGCTGTGCAGAGTTTCAGGTTCAAACTGGAATTACAACAACAACACAACTGAGAGGGCAGCATGCAGGCATGGAACATGACAGTACCACCTCATTAACGGACGCCCCCTGGTGGACTACCTGGCTTGAAGGGATGATCTGAGTGGAAATTACGAATCAGCGACAGGTCCATAATCCAAGAGCGGTGTATCCACTGCCTTTACTCCGGTCCGTAGCCCTCCCAGTCTACCAGATACTGCACTCCCCGGCCCCAACGGCTACGGTGTGGGATACCTTAGATTTGACATATTGTATATGCAATCCCATTCAAATGCTAACAGGGAATTAGCATCAACTTCGGGAGTGATACAGTATACCTTCAATTAACGAATATTCACACACAAAAACACACACACAAGTAAGATAACACTAAAGGCCTTTTTTTTTCACCATCTGTGAAAGACGAGTTATATTAATAGAGCTCTTCTATCTCATTGTCTGATCCATGCATGCGCGGCACCACACTGCCCCTAAGAGGCCAACACGCTCAGGACCAGTCTGCTATTATTTTACTATTCTGTATTCTTATTTTACTTTCTAACACACATTTCCACATGGCATGTGTGATGAGCGCCTGTGACTGCCCACCACTCCCTGACTGAGGAGCAGCCCACGTGAGCACGCGCTGCTCGCTCTTCATTTCCGAGGAGACAAGCTCCATCTAAACTGTTTTCACACAGCCCCACTCAAATATCCCCCCGTAATTCGACACTTTTACAAAGTGCTCGCCTGGACTCATTCCCTTTTCTTCGTTGTTGGTGCTGAGGGTGCACACTTGACACCAACGCATGACGCACCACAAACGCTCACCTACATTCGGCGGGGTCGTTGGACAATGAAAACTGTGAAAACTGGACCAAACCGAAGCACTTCCTGATTCCCACTTAAATAGCGCTTTTTGCCGCGCTTTAAGTGTCATATGACTTTAGACTATACCACAAATGTAAATTGGTTTATTATTTAATGAAGTTTGTTCTTTTTTGAGAGAATAAGTTACTGATTGTGAATGGAGGACTTTTGTTATGGTTAATATATGTTGCAGATATTATTTATTTACATGCTTTATTTATTTTTGGTTACTTTTTGGTATTATACCCCTAAATGGTTTGCCCGGAGGGAGGGGTTGGGGGTATTTAAAGGGATCCAAAAATCATTTGTAGTGGAGTGCTCAGCCAAGTGAGATGGTGAGTGACTGGCTACCACAGTAAGTTGCAGAAAAGACCAATGGAACTTGTAAATACTGTTGGGATTGTTTTTGCAGTGGACTTGCACTGTAAATATTTATCACATTTCTGATGCTGTGTTGGTGTAAATAAAAACACCTCACTGAAGTTTTTCGACTGTGCCATCATTTTCCCCTCTTTCTGAAATGAACCCGAGACAATGGCACACAATACGATCCCTGAGGTTCCTATTAGCTCACTAACTGTTCCACCCACTAAATATAACACTAATCAGTTATATATATATATATATATATATATATATATATATGTATATATATATATATATATATATATATATATATACATATATATCCATCCATCCATTTTCTTAACCGCTTGTCCTCACTAGGGTCGTGGGGGTTGCTGGAGCCTATCCCAGCTGGCTTCGGGCAGTAGGCGGGGTACACCCTGAACTGGTTGCCAGCCAATTTCAGGGCACACAGAGACGAACAACCATACTCACAATCACACCTATGGACAATTTGGAGTGTCCAATCAACCTGCCATGCATGTCTTTGGAATGTGGGAGGAAACCGGAGTACCCGGAGAAAACCCACGCAAGCATGGGGAGAACATGTAAACTCCACCCAGGAAGGCCAAAGCCCGGAATCGACATATATATATATATACCACTGCAGAAAGAGAATATGTATTTGTATTTTAATCCCACTCTTAGGCTCCAAAGAACTGTTGTTTAAATTGGGGGTATAATAATATATTATAAAAAGTATAATGAACAAATTCTGCCCACCCACTCTGCCATGGGCTAACAAAGTTGAATCTCACAGCAGAGGGAGATGTTTTAAAATAATTTGCACTCAGGTCGTCTTAGATTTTCATAGTCACATTTTTTTCTCTCTTTTTCTTTTTACTAATTTACACTACAGTGGTACCTCGGAATTTGAACACAATTGGTTCCTGTGAAGTGTTCAAAATCCGAATTGTTTAACCTCCGAAACATTTTTCTCATAGGAAATGTAATAATGCAAATGCAATTAATTCGTTCCCAAGCTCCAAAACAAAAAAATCCCATTTTAATTTATGTTTATGTTTTTTACATTTACAGTGATGTACAGTATTTAAACAATAAAAAATACCCCACTATATATATCGTGGTTCACCCCCAAAATGTTTTTCACAAATGTAGTAGCCAAGTTCCCTTTTACATTTTTACATTTTTTTTTCTTTTCTTGGAGAGCTCAGTATTGATCATTTGACATGTCATCATCATTGTTCTACTTTTTTTTTTTTTTGGTATGTGTGTGTGTGTGTGTGTGTGTGTGTGTGTGTGTGCGTGCGTGTGTGTGTGTGTGTGTGTGTGTGTGTGTGTGCGTGCGTGCATGCGTGCGTGTAAAAAAAAAAAAATCCCATACCGTTCACCTAAACCAAACACTTCAGAATCCAGCCAGAGTCGTGGGGCCGTCAGGAGACCCGAAGAAGGACCAAAGAAAAGAAAGGAAAGTGAAGTCCAGCACCGACCAGACATCACCCACCGGGCCACCAACCAGAGTCCTTCACCAACCCCAGAGACATCCAAACTCCAACAAATCAGGGAGACCTCAAGGGCCCAAAGGAAAGACTGAGGAAAGGTAGGAAGGACAGACGAAGCAGAGTGAAATCCCAGACACCAGCATCCACCGATTCAATGACCTGAGCAGATTGTGTCTGTTTGATTGTTTAACCTCCGAAACATTTTTCCCATAGGAAATGTAATAATGTAAATGCAATTAATTTGTTCCCAAGCTCCAAAACAAAAAAATCCCATTTTAATTTATGTTTATGTTTTTTTACATTTACAGTGATGTACAGTATTTAAACAATAAAAAATACCCCACTATATATATCGTGGTTCACCCCCAAAATGTTTTTCACAAATGTAGTAGCCAAGTTCCCTTTTACATTTTTACAGGTGCAATAGTGATTGCAAAGGTATGGGAGAGCATGTGCTTATTATTTATACAATTATTGGTGACAGCAGATACCAACCGCAGCCATGCATAATGACTGTGCAGAACCCAACGACTGATGATGAAGAAGCATACAACCTAGCACACATCAAAACACATGGGGTTTGTGGATCTCACTCTGCTCCTTGTATTCTTCCTTCCTTTAGTCTTTCCTCTTGTCTCTTGAGGTCTCCCTAACCTGTTGGAATTGAGATGTTTCTGGGGTTGGTAAAATATTCTGGTTTGTAACTCTATGGGTGGTAGGTGGAGTCTGGTTGGTGCTGGATTTCACTTTGTTTCATCTTTCTTTCCTTTGATCCTTTCTTTGGACTCCTGACAACTTCACAACTCTGGCGGGACTCTGAAGTATCCGGTTAAATTGAAGGGTTTAGGATTTTTAATAGGTTTCAGGTAAATTAAAGAGCACAAACTTGCATGCGCACACACGCACGCACAGACACACACACACACACACACACACACACACACATAAAGGGAGAGAGATGATGAAAGAGAAGAAGAAAAAACATGTGAGATTAAGCACACTTTTGGCGTCCTAAAAAGTAGATTAAGATGCCATTCAGATTTTAAAATGCACCTCAGACAAAAGCAACTGTTAGGAGCTACTGGCGATTGACGTGTAGCCCTCAATTCACCTGTCAGACTTTACAGCTGGGAAGCGTGTTTTTCTTCTACAGTTGTTTGTTTTTGTTGTTCTTTATAAAGAAATTGATCAATCTCGTCACAATTAACGAGCAAAGATTGGGCTAGCATTTCCGACCTTTGGCTGAGCTCCGAGGCTGGCGGTTGGAAGTGGAATCGGATGATTGTGAAGGGTCTTAGATTTGAAACTGGTTTCAAAGATGTGAATTAAATAGCACACACACACACTCACACAAAATCGAGAGCAATGATGTTGGGATGGATCGGAAATGGCGGCCAAATGAATAACACTGAACTCTCCTAAGAAAACAAGAAGGAAAAAAAGGAAGTGGAATTGGGTAGTGTCCTCAGTCTCCATAGCGGAGGAACGGCCAGGCATCAGCTCATCTAAAAAGTTGTGCACATTTAAATGTTAGCCTACAATTTTAAGCTAATAGAGCATTGTGCATAAATATTAAAAATAATTTATTATCATTGATGATAATCATAGCCTACTTTCAAAGATGTGTGCATCACCTGTGAATTCCTTCCAGTCCAAATATTTGTTTGGTCTGTAAAGTTTTCTGTACGATCTCCTCAATTGTGTTCAGATGCTATTCTTGAGGAAGACCCCTGCCCATCTGAGCAGCTCCTGTGGTCCTTTGTGTGGTCCTTCACTTGAAATCATGTCGTCTTCTTTTACATTCCGATGGCGTGCATTTGGAAACTCCTATGGAAGTCACAGACTGGAGTACTGAGTAATGCAATCACACTTCTTCAGTCAGGAACCTCTGCTCCTGTTCTGAAAATGTATTCTTCCTTTTCCTACCTGCCATTGTTCTGCCACAGTGATCTTGGCACATAGCAAGCATTTATACTTTGCCACGAGTGGCAATCAGGGGCAAACTGCACTCAGCTGGCAAACTTTGTGGCTGTGTTTGCGCTGGTATACCATGAGTGCAAAATCATTTGTGAATAGGACGTTAAGACGGAGCAAACTACAGGTGCAAATAAAGTGCAATGAAAGGTGCAATCAGTGGCCGCAAGTTTGTGTATTTGGCCCTGAGAATATTATCATATGCCTACATGTTCATACATCCCTATATGTTTGAGCTGCAAAAATATATCCGCTTGAAGGTAGCTGGACTATATTTCACTGAGTCAGGCTTCCGGACGTTGCAGACCACACCACCAGACCACCTTCACAGTCTTGCTTGGTTTTGTACCCCAGTATGAGGGTCCACAAAGTAAAGGCAAGAAAGGGTAACCAAGTGTGTACTGGGCTCCGTTTGAGCCAAAACTAACATGGTGGCCCTATTTTTGTGCCTAGCGCAAGTTTGATGGATCTAGTGAGGAAAGACAGGTCAGGTCAGAGAGAGAGGAAGAGCGACATACGCCTGCTTATAAACTCATTTTTGGATTTTTTTTTTTGTTGCACTTAACCCTGGAGAACCCAAGAACCCTTTTCTTCTTTGGAAAATTATGAATTATACATTAAATGACTGATATAAGTTCACTGAACACCAAAATATATGTTTTTTCAATTTTTACCCTTTATTCCCTAATTTAGGATTAGGGCAAAATTTGACCCTTTTGGGATTTAGGGGTATCATTTCGAAAAATCTGAATAACAAAAACTGTCAGTAAACTATTTAGAACTTAAGAAAATAATCAATGAAATACACAGCTACATTGAACAATATAATTTTTTTGTTTTATTTGTTGCATTTTCGAACTGGATTTTGAATGTACAAACACACTTTGGCCAATGGAAACAAGAACACAGGGACAAAATCACTGCTGGAAAAAAAAAAAGGTCTTTGTTATTTGAGTAGCAGAATTTATAGGGGCCAAATTTGACCCCGTGGTTTCTCCAGGGTTAAATATATACACTTAAATATTGATAGAAATGGCTTAACATGTAAAATGATATTCAAAAAGATAAATCATGCAATATTTGGTGGTACTATTAATTAATTTATTTTTTTAAAGATAATCAATGTTCTGAAGTTGTTAGCTCATTAAATAAAAAGAACACTAACATTCCGGAGGGTATGCATATATGATGGTTGGTTTGGGCAAATTCCCTACGAGAGCAATAGTGTCATAGTGCTGCTATGTTAAGACAAAAGAATGGTCTATTGTTCAGCAGAAGAGGCACAACAGCACTTATTCATTAAATGTTATAGAGCTTGGTAAATTTGGAGAGCCATGCAAAATATTGGTGTGAATGTTAATATACTACGGTTATGTATGGCTTGATAAAATTCCATACAACGTAACAGTTTCTTCTATGTTAGCAATATTTTTGGTCCAGTGGTTAATGCAAACGACTGGTGAGTTGGGTGCAAGGGTTCAAATCCCACCTTTGAACTGATTGCAGTTCAACTTTTTTTTTTCCATTTATCCTTCATCTACGATTGATAATTTATCATTTTAACACAGTTTATTTTTGATGATCCTTCGTTGAACACACATTATATCTAATACATTTAATTTAATTTTCAATGACTGGTTCACTGGCATTCAGCATGACATCCTTCAATACCATTTCACAACACTTCAATGACAACAGCAAGTCCACCGTGGCTCTGTGGGTACTGCGGCGGAGCTTTGACCAGTAAACAGGATGTTATGGTTTGAATCCTGCCTTAGACTGGTTGTAGTTCAAGTTTTTTTATTCAACTAGAATTAATAATTAGTAATTTTCCCATTATGTATCTTTCAATTTACTTCATAAGCATTCCAAACGCATTCAACACTTAGCATTCAGCTATTAGCATTCAGCCTTCAGCATTCCCATGCAATTTCTCCAGAAATTGCACTTTGTCTAGTTTTCTATAGTAATTTGTATCTTGCCATGTAATTCATATGTGAAATATATAAAGTTCTATGAATAAAAAACAAAACCATTAGGGTTCATCCACTTGAAGAAGATTTGTGTGAAAAATTGATAAGATACATTCAATCAAATTAAAGGTTTGGCTTGATGGTGGCGCTAGAGAACTATCCCATTATCATGGCATTATTTATGTAACAATTATTCAACAATTAAACAAAGTTCTGTCAAAAACTTGGTCAACAATTTTATGTAAAGTATTTCCTGCTGACAAACATGACCCCAAAGTTTAAAATGTGACAGGAATATTCGAGGATTTAAAAGCAGAGGCCTGTGTTCTTGAGACCAAATTTGCATTACAGTACATTAACTCAAACATTTGCTTTCCCAAAACTGTCAAAAATATGGTCCTACCCCTATGAATATTAATTGATTTGTGAAAGTGAAATGTTATTGATGTCGAAAGCAAAAGTACAACCTCACTTACTATACAGATTTCGGTCCTAGAACCAAGGGATAGTTTTGAAGTAGATGTTATTTTAAAGTTGTCAACCCATTATTCTATAGTAGTCAGAGATATCCTAACCAAGAGGGAAACTCCTAGCAAACACAGACATCGACTGTCTGAGTTGTGAAGTGTTGAAAAGTACTGGAAAAGGGTCCCCAAAGAAATGTGGAATCTCCTGAAGAGCTCCTGAAGAGTTTGAAAACATTTGTCTGCACCATCATCTCCACCCGCAGAGACATGGTAAACATAGTTTGCAACTGTGAGTGTGAGCAAGTTGTTAAATTATGCAAAAGACTTTTTGATTTTGAAGACAATTTGGGGTCTTGATTTTTAGTGTTAAAAAAAGGAAAGAAAATAATTGGGATTTGGCTCAGTAAAAGTTCTACCTTAATATATTGTACATTATAGTATATTACTCTGTATTGTCTACTAAAATTGCCCCCCCCCCCCCCAAACAACAAACATTTCTATCTAACCTCATGTCTTTTATGTTGATCATCAAACTCACTCTTGACTAGCTCCTGTATCATAAGTGACAGTGCCTATCCAAGTGGCAAACAACTTATGAGGTTATGACACAACGATAATCACATCCTGAGTAACATCGCTGTTACCATAATAGATTAATGAGATGAGTACTGTTGGCATGGAAAGGAAGGCAGTACTGAATGAAAGAATCATGGTTGAGTTTCAAAGACCTTGTTGTGAAATTATTTTTTAAATAAAGTAAATTAAACTGTTTTATAGTTTGCAAAACGTGGACATGTATGAAATTAAAATTAATTATTTAAAAAATCTGTTCACCCTTTTGTACAATGGTAGTACTACCGTTTGTATGCTTGACAGAAACTATTCCATTGTGAATCAGTTGTGGATTAATTGCTGCAGAGAAGAGCAGGGCCGAAGGGACTATAGCAACCAATAGTACAAATCCTTACCTGTGTTGATAAGGTGTTGTTCACCAGGGAAATATGTTTAAAACTGCAGTGGGATCTTATTTCAGCATCCCATAGCTGATTATGGGTTAACAACAAAGACAGTGTTGCTACTTGAACATCCCAAAATGAGGCCAGCTGACTGCCGACCCAAACTGTACTGAATGTTTTGGCCCTCGGCACTGTGACCCTTGTCATCTGCACTGCAGCCAGGGCACGGAAGTCTAAAGGGACATAAATAAACTAGAGTGACAGTCTGTTACAGAAATCACACAATCACAATCCTTGAATGTGAAATTTTATTTCCAAGACTCAAGTCCCATCTCATGTTAACAACTGAAAGCAGCAGTGAGGTCATTAAAGGATCAACTCTCAGTGCACTGTTGTTGCACAACATTTGGAGCACCATTTTTAACCTTTATCGTAGGGCTCAGTAACGGTGTAGAAAAAAAAAAATCACTCATTGTTTTTCTTGATATTTATGACGGAGTACTTTTAACACCAGCACCCCCTGGATTTCTGCATCTCAGTCAATTCCCACAAAATTGTCCTAAGTTTTAACTTACAACTCTGCTGAATACAATTGCCCCCTTTCATTTGTAAATGCTGCCATTTGCAGGAGTTTGTGTGTGGGGTACGGGGCAGCTGTGGTTGAGGGGCTGCCCAGTCAACTATTTAAATTCCGAGACAAATTATCAAGTTGGGAGTTGACGATAGACTTTACGTTGACAGATGCACACACATACACAAACAAGCTAGTGCTTGTCGAACTTCAACCACCGTTATGCCCAAGATCTGTGCTTTGTAGGCAGGTACATTTTGAACATTGCCTGCCGACATGGAAAATGCAAAAAAACACGAGCTCACATCGTGAAAACATGTTCGTTACTTGAGCCAGCGAGAAAATAAATTTGCTCTCTGGTTGAATGGTTTATTTGGAGAGAAAAAGACGTGCTGAAATCGTCAAAGTATTTTTACTGTTTCACGGCCGTTGTGGCCACTGTCCTTTACCGACGAGGCAAGCATGTCAAAATGGCTTCTGAGATGGCGTGACCAGCTGCTCTCTCGACTGTCGGTGGCAGGGTTGGCGGTTGGTCGAGACAATCTTGTATGATTTTGATTTGAAGTTTATTTTGCTCACTTTTTTGTACTTTTTATTTTGTGAATTTTGTGTGAAAAATATTTGATTCTTTCATTCATCTTATCAATAAATATCAAAAAGAAAAGAAAAAACTGTTAATGATTTCATCTAAGTTACTTAGTGGCGATTCATCAGCCATCCAAAAAAAAAAAGTGATTGTGCAACACAAGTTACCTCCAAATGAATTAATAAAAATAAAATAAAACCGTTTGCGAACTAAATTTTTGAGGAGAGAAGCTATATAACTACATAGCTTGACATTAGTCGGACATTTAAAAGACAACTTGTTTTTTTGAGAGAGAAGCTAGCTAACTACATAGCTTGACATTAGTCGGACATTTAAAAAAATAAGTTAAAAATGACAAAATAACACTATTTAACACAAAACGTACTTACCCATGGTAGAACTCCCAGAAATAATGTCCAAAAAGCATATCGATGTGACGACAGGCAAGCGTGGCTATTGTTTACTAGTAGTCTCACCGGTGCAAATTTCCGGACACATACAGCTCACACAATGCACTTGGTGTGAATTGCAGTCCGTACCGATGCCGTACGGAAACCGCTCCGCAGTCAGTGTGAATCTTTCGTTAGGGATAGTGTGGTCACCCGTAATTTCTAATGCTAATTTCCGCTATCCTCTCAATGGGGTTTTCCATCTACTGCTGGCAATAAACTGGCAATTTTTCTAAAACAAAATGTGTTGTATTTCAATATGTACAATGCATGTAATTCTTCTTGTTTTGTCTTTAGTTTACATTAAACTCCATAGCTGCCAACCTATAGACATTTCCGTGCAGAACAATTTGTCCAAATTTCCACTCGTAATAGGCTCATTAAAAAAAAGAAATGCGAGAACTCAGTGGCGAGCGGTGACCTTTTAGAGTGGGCATGCTGGAGTGACACATATGCGAGCGGCCATAAGGGCGCGAGCGAAAACATTTTGGGGAATTTTTAATATTAATTCTAATATTAAATATTATTTAATTGTTATTTTATACCATTGTGTAGGTATGAAATTAAAGCGGAAATATTCAGGACTGACGCAGGTTGATGCGCACACACTGTAATGTAACCAGCTCCGCGGTGAATGAAATGACAAAATCACATGCCCACAAATTTGCCAATACATTGGAATTTACAGTATTCGGAACTGGCTCATGCCCACAAAGTCTCCCAACCTGGGAGAGGAAAACTTTACATCGCAGCAGACCTGCCAAAGGTTTCAACCAACAATAAAGTTTGCTAACCTGTGGACAGACAGCTAGCCTTTTATGTTTCTCGTACGTCCCTGTTTGAAAGTGAGGGACGAAATTCCTCCCCGTTTTTGTGATGATTTGGCCTCTTCAGTAGCACGACCACTTGAAATTCTATTCTCACTGGAGAATCTCTGGGCATGGCCGGAGGTCCGCGAAGCACGGCCGCATGAAGTCAGGCATTTTCCGGTCCTCTACCTCCAAGACCTCGACGGGCCATACACCGTTGGAAAGGTCTCGTCGAGAAGAATCCGGTGATGTCCCCGGTAGGACGTAGGGTTTGGGTGATACGGCCGCCAAAAGACCTCCAGGACACAGAGGATTTGGATTATCTGCCGATGTTTGGATCACATGATGATCTGCTTTAAGGTAAGAAAGAGCACATACAGCCGTGTTGCATAAATGTGCATCTTGTGCATATTCAACACAGCTGTACGTGCGTCTGGTTTCTGTTCGATTGTTTGCGACTTTTGCTGGTTGTAATGTCCATCTATATACTGTATATCATTTGTGAATGGCATTAGGGGCGATCGCCGGCTTATTGTTTTGGAACAGGTGCCCGAGACGCGGCGCTAACTAACAGCTAAAAACACGCCCCAGTTACAACATACATTGTCTACAAAATCACTTATTTTTATGAACTTAGACCAAATTTTAAACTTTTGTACTGCTGGGAAATGAAAATAGAGACCTTAAGGATGTTATTTTTTGGAGAAATCTCAAAATATAAATTTTTGTCCAAAAGATCAATTTTTTTCATTTACGCAAAATGAATATCTGCGGCAGACGCCAGATTTTGTGAAAACACATCACATATATGACATAAGTTTTTTAAACTGAGATATTTAAAAGATCTTTGTGCAGTTTGTAATTTTTTTACTGACGACTGCCACCTCTGGCCCAAAGCGTAACGGCAAAATTTGTGTCAGGCTCATTCATGGTGCACGTGCGAGTACATGCACGATCTTAAAGCGACAGCCACAGTTGACAAACAAAGACATGACTTCAAATAAGGTAAGAAAAACTACGCTTTTACCTTCCTCAAAACAACTGTGTGAGGGTCCGCACACTCTACTATAACGGGAAGATAAAAGCTGATAGGTGCAGTTAGAGTTAAACAGCCATGGCTCTTCGTACTCATCTGGGCATTGGTGGAGCATGCATGATGTATAAAAAGCTTTAATATTACCTTTTTAAACTACACGATGCATCTTTAAACAAAAGAAAATATTTTGTAAACTTTACAAACATCCAGGATAAGTAACTAATAAATGGGTGAATAACTTTAATATGAATATTGGTCTGGAAACAATAATGTATTAAATTACTGGTTACAAAAAGTTATCACTGGCGTTAGGTGTGCGTTATTGGCATCACTGATCTTTTTTTTTACTGCAAGTCAGGGTTTAGAAAATTGCTTAAAGGTGATGCCTGCTGTGCCAGTTTTTCATTTTGGCCTTGTGACAACCCTTGTTATCTTGGGAGCAATAATAACAGTGTAATATCCCCACCTTGGACAGCCTGTGTTAATAGGTCGGTGTGACTCACACACACATGGACAAGCACTCACATGCAGTGAAGCATCTTATTTTCTTCTCTACCTGTCTCCGGGATAAATATCCATTTAAAATGCATGTTATTTAGGAAGTCACACATCAAGAGGTATGAAACTGACTATAGACCAAGATGACTGACAGCCTCACTTTCTGCGGTTCACGTTTTACTATTACAGCATCATCTCTCTGTCAACTATTCTGGCTATTTCATCATTCCCTGGTGAAAAGGCTTGAGTTCCTTTTACCATCTGAACATTTGATTTAAACCTCCTTTACTGTTGTATATGACAGGCAAGGCCAAATGCTTAAAATGGTGGTCTGTGTCAAGTTATTTCCAATAAACTCAGTAAGCACAGAAAATGTCAAGGATTTTGAAGCCCTCAGACACCAACATATCAACAGTTAGAGCCCATTGTAAGTTTTTGCTCTACTGTTTACTTTTGCAAACTTTCCTCTGGCTTACCTTTGGCATTTATTTTTGTAATAATATATAATCTTTCCTAACCTATCCAGTCTTTGCATTAATGCAAGCTGTATTACTGCTTTGAGTTTTTTTAAAAACTCTATCATATCAATAGTTCAACACTAGGGCTGGCCGGAGGGTTTGTGCCCTGGTGTCCCTGGGGGGGCTGGTGCTTGCCTTATGGTCGACGGTGAAGGAATTGTATGATTACTATTTTAAGTGTAATCTTTGCGTGTTCAAAATCATTGTATCCGAGATCTGATGAACAAGGTTCCTTGCAAGGATTTATTTAAAAGCTTCCAAAGACACCGTTAAGACACCACATCTGAATGCAACGTGATGACCCCAAGAGTGTGACAATTTACAGAACATCGACACATTTATACCAAAAAAGCTAAAAGGTTCCTCCTCCTGTCTCATGATTGAACAAAGGGCAGACATGTCATCTCCTAGATTGAACAAAGGTGTAAGGTTGATGGTAAACAGACATCTTTATACAGTTCCCCTTCTTGATTGGGGGAACAGAAGTAATCAAAATCTGACCCCAGACCTTCAGTCCCTAAATGACAAGAGACTCTGACACATCATGCACATTGCCCCTCTAACAGCATTTGAGGGTACAAAGATCAAATAAAGTTCACAAAATCACCATCCCACTGTATTCTTTTAAACACTCATGATTATATCACATTGATATGCCTATAAGTAAATTCAAAAACAGTAAAACATCAAATTGAAAATGTTAAATGTCTTCAGTCCTACCATTGAACTTCTATAAGTTCAAAAACCGGACATTTAATCCCACAATAGTCTAGAGAGAAAGTCCAGCGTGAATCTTGATCGTCGCAAAAATGAAGCAATGTTTATGTGTGGAGTTCAGAAAATAAGAATAGCAGGTGAAAGAGAGAGAGAAAGATAGATGGGCTTAGCAGTCAAAATTCAGTTTGATTCATTAAAAAATTCGGTGGAAGGGGCATAATAAATGTGAGGCATAACACTATGTGATGTGGTTAAGTGTCACGACGCAATAGCAGATGTGTCTGTCCCTCGAAGCCATCTCCTGGTGAAGGTCTTGTTGAATGAAAAGTGCGTTCGACAGTTGGTCAAAATTTTTTTAAAAAGAGGCGTTTGTCAGCCTTTTTCCGAACCCTGGCTCACTGTCAGAGATCGCAGGAAAGGTCACGGGACTTCATTCCCAGTGTGACTCTTTCCTTGTGCATTGATGAAAAGGGGCATGTGATTCAAATCACCATTGAGTGATTTCCCCCTTTCACCAGCAGATTGACACTTGATCAGCTTTTCCAGGCGAATCAACTGTGCCCATCTTTGCCCATGGAAAAGGCACTCCAATGAATCTTCTTTCAGCGACCTCCTTCAGCTTCTTCTCAGTCCTCCTGACCAGCCGGGATGCTTGTTGACGCTCCTTTGACTCAATGTCGAGCTGCTCCTCCATTTGAGCGATTTTGGCCTCCAGGGAGGCGATGGTGGACTTGTACTTTGACTTGATGGTGCTTTCAAGCTCCTGCAGCTTCAGCTTCAGCTCCTTGTTTTGGCGATCCAGCTGGGAACGAGCGCCCTCCAGTCGCTGGACGCTGCTGTGCTCGGCGCCAAGCTCCGTGGTCAGCTGCTCCATCTGCAGTGTGGTTCTCTTCAGACGCTCGTTGATCATCTCGGTGTTGAGTAGCTCCTCCTCCAAATCTTCCTCCAACTGGGCTATGCGAGCCTCCAGCCTCCTCTTCTCTTCAGTCAGCAGAGCATTTTTAGCATTGCCGTTGTTAATCTCATCCTGCTCGTCTCTCTCTGCCTGCGTTTGTCTTTTGAGTCTCTCGACTGTGGCAAGATCCTCCTGGTAGTGCAGGGCATCTGCCTCCAAGGCCTCCAGCTCACGGGCTAGCGTTAGCGCCCGCGTGTCCTTCTCCCTGGCGTCTGCTTCGGCCCGGTCGCGCTCCTCGGCATACTGGCTGGAGATGGTCTTCTCCTCAGCCAGCATCTGGTCAAACTTCTTCTGTTTCCTGTCCAGGTTGGAAACCACCTGCCTCAGGTTGTCCTGGTCCACCATGAGGTCATCCAGCTCCCGCTGCAAACGGGTTTTGGTCTTATCCAATTTGTCGTAAGCGGCCGTCTTCTCTTCCAGCTGCTGCTGCAACGAGTCGGCGTCACGTTGGACGCACTTGCGAGCTTCCTCCGCGCTCTCCAGGTTGGCCGTCTCCTGATCCAACTTCTTCTTCATGTCGGCCAGCTGTGCCTGAAACGTAGCAGACCTGCTTCTCCACGTTTCTCTTGCTGCCCTCCTCTTCATCCAGCATCTCGCGCAGGTTGTTCTGCTCATCCTCCTGCTGCCGCAAGCGAGTGGAGATGTTGAGCTTCTGACGAGTCTCCTCTTGGAGCAGTTCCTGTGCATCCTGAAGCTGAGACTCCACTGAAGAAAGGTCTTTGCTGAATTTGATGTTTTTGTCCTCGGCTTCAGTCAGAAGGCTGTTGACATTGTCCAGCTCAGACTGCATTTTGGCCATCTTGTCCGCCATCTCCTGCCTCTGCCGTTCGCTGTCTCCAAATTTGACCTGAAGCTCCTGAACTTGGGACTCTGCTTTCTTGCGACGGTGCTCTGAATCGGATTTGCCTTGCGTCAGGGTCTTGAGCTCGATTTGCACCTCGTTCCATTCGCTCTCTAGGGCCTGTTTTGATTTCTCCATAGACATCTTGTTCCGCTTGGCCTGCTCCAGCTGTTCATTAAGCTCGTCAAAGGCCTGGTTGTGTTTCTGTCTCATGTCGGCCATCAGCTGCTCGTGGGCCTTGGCCTCGTCCTCCACAATCTTCTTGAGATCGGCAACCTCCGTCTCACGTTTGCTCCTCAGCTCCTGCTGTGTTCTCTGGCGTGGTGGGAGCGCTTCAATCATCACGAGCGTTGCAGCCTTTATCTGTACGCTCAGCGAAGAGTTCAGAATATGGACCGGAAGTTTATGCAAATCAAACCAGCCGGAGTCTTGATCAACAATGTCGTCCATTATATGTAGTAATTAGTCGTTTTTAATATTTATAAAGTCAGTGACGTCTCACTTATGATACTACGATATAACAGATCAAAAATATTCTCATTAATCCCCCCAAAAATATTATTATTATATATATTTTTTTTTCTCAACAAATAAAATAAAACAATCTGCGCGACTTTAATAAATATATCCAGGATCTTCACGGACTTACTTCTCACACAGCAGTAATTCCTATATTTGCCGTGGAAATTCAATATCATATGCCTTTTAAACGGCGGAGCGCTCCTTTCAGCTAAACAAAATTATCCAAAAACAATAAATATCGCGATCTCTCGATTTCTTAGCAATAGCATTTATAAATAATAAAAGCTATGCGTCAACCTGTATCCCTGAAAATAAATACTGCTTTAAGACGATCACAAAGCAGTCTCTTGGCTCCTTCGCAGCGAAAAGTTGTCTCCAACTCTACATGTACTTAACAATTGCCTCAGAAATGCAGGGACTTACAATCTCTAAGATTTCTTCAGAACGAGACTGCCGTGTGTTTTCTGTAATTTTTAATAAAACGCCTGCTTCAGCCCGTTTGCAACAATCCGGCTTAATTGTGCACCATCATCGTAACGTTACGTACCTCATCTGCGCATGTGTCTACCAGCTGAACAAATCTATTCAAGAATCTAACGGTTTCTTAACAGCGGCGTAAGTCCGCTGCGTCTACCTGTGCCTCTTAGTACCAAATTTATAACAGCGGCGTACGTACGCTGTGTCCATTTATACTTTTTAATATCAAATTTATTCAAGAATCTTTCGACTTCTTAGCAGCGGCGCAACCCGCTGCGTCTGCCTGTGTTTCCCTTTCAGCGAGACAACCAACGTAACGACACTTCCGTAAACAATGCTGTCGTCACCACGTACGTGTACAGTTCGAACACCGTAGTAAAATCCGAAATCAGGGACTTCGTGTCCAACACAACGACTTCAAATTTTACTAACACCTTTTCACACAGATCTCATCACAATGTAATTTTTCAAGACGAATACCAGCTGCAGCGACTCAAAACAGACACAATTCCTCAAACGTGGATAAATGTCCACTCACCGTAATTAATTAGGCGCCTGGAATTGCATCCGTCCGTGAACGCCACAGCTCGCAACGTCGCTCGTCGGGTTCACCAAAATGAAGGAATTGTATGATTACTATTTTAAGTGTAATCTTTGCGTGTTCAAAATCATTGTATCCGAGATCTGATGAACAAGGTTCCTTGCAAGGATTTATTTAAAAGCTTCCAAAGACACCGTTAAGACACCACATCTGAATGCAACGTGATGACCCCAAGAGTGTGACAATTTACAGAACATCGACACATTTATACCAAAAAAGCTAAAAGGTTCCTCCTCCTGTCTCATGATTGAACAAAGGGCAGACATGTCATCTCCTAGATTGAACAAAGGTGTAAGGTTGATGGTAAACAGACATCTTTATACAGTTCCCCTTCTTGATTGGGGGAACAGAAGTAATCAAAATCTGACCCCAGACCTTCAGTCCCTAAATGACAAGAGACTCTGACACATCATGCACATTGCCCCTCTAACAGCATTTGAGGGTACAAAGATCAAATAAAGTTCACAAAATCACCATCCCACTGTATTCTTTTAAACACTCATGATTATATCACATTGATATGCCTATAAGTAAATTCAAAAACAGTAAAACATCAAATTGAAAATGTTAAATGTCTTCAACGGCTCCTTTCTATGGTTAACGTTCTCATGTATTCCAGATCCACCACACCAGCATCTACTGAAAATCAAACACAATTTGCTTCTCCCACTGGTCGCTGAATCAGTGGAGGCTGGTGTTTGTGGATCTCACTCTGCTTCATCTATCCTTCCTTTAGACTTTCCCCTGGTCTCTTGAAGTTTCCCTAAACTGTTGGAATTTAGATGTTTCTGGGGTTGGTGAAAGATTCTGGCTTTGTAACTCTGGGTGGTAGGTGGTGTCTGGTTGGTGCTCGATTTCACTTTGTCTCATCTTTCTTTCCTTTGATCCTTCCTCTGGTCACCTGACAACGCTACGACCCTGGCAAACTCTGAAGTATCCAGATAATGCAAAGGGTCTGATATTTATAACAGGTTTCAGATCAATTACTGATTTTGTATCACATGATATAATACCACTAATAGATTATTTTTTTCCTGTGTGAGGATGTTTAAAACTGTTCCAGCGGTAAATATAGTTAAACTGTCTGCAACTGCCACAGCGACGGTTAATATCAGCAACAGAAGCTAAGGTGGCTTGACATGATGCGATTTTATTAGGATGAAGGTAGGAATGACACTAACTTTCCTTCCTCTTTTATATACAACCTGGGGGGCTCTTTAAAAATACCACTTAAGTGTGGGCCAGATTGTAAAATGTACCAACCTTTATGGTTGTGACCACCACAGAGGAGTGGCGGTCCATTTCAGTGAGTTTTAGATGTCGGGACTACAGAAGAAAAAGTGATGGTAAGATTCGGACCAACTAAGCTTTTGGTAAAGGGCTGTGCTCTGGCACCCTCCAACTTTATGCTGACCGACCACTACCAGGAGCTGACCACAAGGACTCAGCCATGTCTTTGTCATTGAATACGTTTTTCCACTCCAGAGACAACTAATGATGCCATTCCTGGGGTGCATCCTCTTGCCGGAGCGCCACATTTTCAATTTGCCTCTCTCGAAGCTCACCTGGTGATTAAGAATGCCTTTGGCATACTTCCTGCCCACTGGAGCTTGCATTTGGCATACTATGGAGATACATCACAAAGCTGTAAAGAAGTGAAGGCTATGTGTGTTCTCCACAACTTCCTGCTGAAAAGAACCAATACATCTTCAGGGAAGCGTCCAGCCAGAACAGGTAAAACCACTGCCAGGTGTAGGAAGAATTGTTGTTGCCAATAACTCAACAAGAGAGGCTATCAGGGTTAGAGAGGCCTTCATGTCTTTCTTGTCGGCTGAGTTGTGATACACAAGCTCTCCCCAAAATGTCTCGGTTAAGAGCCACCCAAACTTAATATTGAGCAAAATTACTGCAAGATTACTTGATCAGTACCACGTTCACGCAAAGTCATCAATTATAATACAATATCATAATTGCCATAAGCAATAATAATATATATATATATATATATATATATATATACATACATATATATATATATATATACACACATATATATATATATATATATATGTATGTATATATATATATATATATATATATATATATATATATATATATATATATATATATATATATATATATATATATATATATATGTGTGTGTGTGTGTGAATTATGAAGGAACTAATAATAATAATAAAGGATATTAATACACACTAAATTTTGGAGAGTAAATTTTACTCTAGAAAAACACTATATTTGGTCCCAGTCTAAACATAAAAAATTATAATCACTCAAGAGTTGCGGAACAATCCCACAACCTTCAGCATGGCAGATGGCCACTCTACCACTTGAGCTATACTGTGCCTACTGTTTTAACATATTGCTAGTGTGTCCAAAAATTGTCTTGGAAGTACGAGGATTCCACCTGACACCGGCGATATACTGACACACAGTAAGAGCGGCATGGCTCAGCGGGTAGATTGGCCATCTCCAAACCTGAAGGTTCTGCGATCATTCCTCAACTCTTGAGTGATTTTTATTTTATCTTATTTAATATTTTACTTTAAGTGTTAAGTTTACTCTGTTTAGACAGACTCAACACCCTCATCAGGGTCCTCAAAAGTTTGTCCAACCTACCCACATGTGTTTTGTGTTTTTGACCATGTCCCACACGGAGTCTGTGAGAGTTCGTCGTGAGTATGGGGTACCTAACCGCTTGATACGTGCTATCCGGTCCCTATACCACTAATGTCAGAGTTTGGTTCGCATTGCCGGCAGTAAGTAGGATTCCTTTCCAGTGGAGGTTGGACTTTGCCAAGGCTGACCTTCGTCACCGATTCTGTTCATAACTTTCAGGAACATAATTTCTAGGCGCAGCCGAAGTGTTGAGGGGGTCTAGTTTGGTGGCCTCAGTAATGCTGCTCTGCTTTTTGAAGATTGTGTGGAACTCTTGGCTTCTTCAAGCATGACCTCCAACTCTCACTGGAGCAGTTTGCAGCCGAGTGTGAAGCAGTTGAGATTAAAATCAGCACTTACATATCTCAGAGCATGGTCCTCAGTCGGAAAAAGGTAAAAAATTTCCTATCTTATCTAAGTCAAATGACTCGGAAGTATTTGGAGGATAGGATCATTTGAAGTCTACAAATTCTTAGGAAAAATGCCCGGATGCCACCTTTAAGAAATCTTTAGAAAAGGTTATTTCTGACCAACCTTTACAGAAAGCATATTACCCATATCTTTACGGCACCAATATTCAAAGCTACAGGACATCACACAAAGCTGCTTAAGTTTCATGCTTAAGACTTCCTACAAGTTCAGAGTTCCGTTCCTACGCTGGCAATGTAACCCGAATTTCGACTTAAGACAGATTTCACTGTTAAAGTCAATGTTATCATTAAAATACTGTGTACAGTAATAAAAAATAAAAAAACATATTTGCGCGAGCTGGAACCAATATTTGGTGATTCCGCACGGACATTCATTGCTGACAAACAGGAGAGTGGAGCTAATTCAAACTTAAACACAGAAACGTGACCCGCCTGATGGCGAGCCAACTTGCTCGATGGACGTCCGTTGCTGGAGGTAACAACAATACAACTTAAAAAAATAACTGTAAAATGGCGTGATTACTGTGGGAAATTAACGAAAAAGAAGGTGCTACAGACGGGCCATGTGTGCCGTAAAGTCGAAACAACATAAGTTCCGCACGGCGTAACTCGAGGACTCCCTGTGGTATGTGTATATATTATTTTATTTTGCAGGTATAGTCCCGCACTTACTTCAGCAATACTTGCCGTCGCACAATGATGTCAGTTAGGAAAAGTTGAGTCAAATTAATATAAAAGTGTGCTGTCCTTCATTATCTCTCCTTGACCTGATGGCATGTTTCAACAAAGGTTAAGAGGAAAGGTGGCATAAAGGTATGACTTTCCAAAGTGACCCACGGTGTCCTCACACTACCTTTGTGACAAAAACCTGTGATCTATTCTCCTTGCTGCTCTCATGAGCATATGAATGGTAAAGTACTGGAAGATTAGAAACAAAAAGAACAAAGTGAAATTCAATATACTGCTCAATTTCACAAAGTGCTTCCAATTCTCATTGAGGCAGAAAAGGTTCAGTTGATGAAAAATTGATGTTTAGGGGAAAAAAAACAGTAGTGGAAATTATTTTGTCACACACTTGGAGATCGTCTATTAGCCAACTAAGGTGTGAGGTAGATTTGAAGTGTTCCAAAGTTGTACTTACAAAAAGAGGCACATTTACTACAGCATGTTTGCAGTTTACAGCAATTTTGATACAACGGGTGCACTCGAAATTGAATACTACACTGCAGTTCAAATTTCTCAATGTGCGGTTGCACACTACGCATATTGCAGCTCAGTCAGCTTGACTGCGGTCAGGCCAGTCAGCTGCCACATTTGATTGCTTCCGAGGGCCAACTTCAAAATAAAAGCTAATGCATTAAGATCCATGGACAGTATTAATTGTTATGCATTTATTTTGAAGTTGGCTTTCACGGCGTGTTGCGTAGTAACCAATGAACAACCATTACGTTAGCTGTCTTGACTAGGTTGTCTCCCTGCTAAAGGTTACATTCCGGGGAGAGACTGGCGGTGGTCAAATGCGTCATAGGAGGGCCACTGCCAAGACTGTTATCCCTGTGTCGTAGTGCCGCGGCTTGGACGGTTCATCACAATATATTCTTACTCGGAAGCGGTCCTTAGACACCAGACGGCTGCCCTGGCCTAGAGCAGTGGTTCTCAACCGTGGTCCTCAAGTGCCCCTATCCAGCCTGTTTTCCATGTCTCCCACTGCAACACAGGTTTTCTCAGTGGCCTAGAGAACTCTGCTAGGTAAGCTAGCTCATCACAGGGTCCCATACAGCAAGTCTAAGATGGGCATTTAATTTTTTGAATGGGCCATGCAACTGAATTGTGTTAAATTTATGGCATGTATAAGAACTCAACGAGAAAGTTTAATTTGCAAAACAAACAAACACACAAATTTAACAGGAAAAATAATTTAAAATACAGTGCAACCTCGGAGTTTGAACATAATTCGTTCCTGTGAAGTGTTCAAAGTCCAAATTGTTCAACCTCAGTAACATTTTTTCCCATAGGAAATAATGTAAATGCAATTAATCCGTTCCTAAGGTCTAAAAACAGAAAATATATTTATGTTTTTTTTACATGTACATCATGTACAGTATTTAAACAATCAAAAATACCTTACCTTTTCTGTTGTGGTGTGATAGCATCAGTGGATCATAAATGCTATGTTAATGCTTGCTTTAGTTCAATGCTGAGTTTGTGTATTTTACATTGGGCATATTGTTAGACTACTAAGCGGTCCTTACGTGTGTTGTTTAACGTCAGGCATGTTGTTGAACAACTAGGGGGTTTGCGGTCCTCGTGCCAGTATTTACAGAATTAGTTACGGTAGTTACAACAACGCGATAATCCTCCTAATTCCACTGTGGTTCGTAGCACTGTATGTTTTTTTTTGCTGCCACTGGCACTGTTGTCTTTCTTTGGGCTCATGGCGAAGAAAATTGTCGTGGAAAAATCCAAATGCACTCGCGAATATGGAGCACCTCCGGGAGTATTCATGATCTGACTGGAAATGAGGAGTTCATCGTCTCAACTACCGCAACGTGAGCATTCGGCATTGCTCGGCTTCGCTCAACATCACTTGGCTACCTTTTTTCAAAGTACGTTCGGCTTAGCTTGCTTTGCTTGGGTGTTCAAACTCCGAAAATGACTTCAAACTCCGAGGCATTTTTTACTCCGATTTTTTGGTTGAAGTCCGATTTGTACGAGTTCCGAGATGTTCAAACTCCGAGGTTCCACTGTACCATAATATTTTATTAACCTAAAAGGAATTGGTGTCTGTATAGATATCTGTGATACTGGCACCAGTGTTTACTTGGTATCGATCAATACCAAAATCTCAAGTATCGCACAGCTCTACCTGTGAATAGTGTTATGTTATCTATGTGTACGTGTTTCTACAGCATTTTTGTGCGAATATTTGCAATTTGATACGTATCATTCCTGAAGTTGATGCTAATTTCCTGTTAGCATTTGAATGGGATCCTTCATTGACTTTAGCATTAGCACTAGGCTGGCAATGTTTTAAAATTAAGCTTTTTTTGTATTTAAATATACAGTGGATGTAATTCTCCTTTTCGTATGTTTAGTTTTACAGTTAACTCCAACTGTGGTGTTATTAAACAGCTTAAAGGACGCTTAGGGACAACAGAATCACATTGATTCACTCCGGGCTCCTTTCATAACGTAGGGAACTTGTCACCGCACCACACCGTTCTGCACATCAATCGTTTTTCTTTAATTATTACGTTTTAAAGCTCAAGAGAAGCCAAAATCAAAATCACAGCCTTGGTACAGTGTTGTCAACCCCCCAGTAAGGAAAGTAGCTATTGGCTATCCTAAAAGTCGCTAAATGATGTCATCGCCTAATTTGCATAATATTTGCATGTAATTGTAACGGGAGAAGCAAAAAGTGAGTTAAAAAACACCCTAAATATGTTTAAAACTACCATTGAACTTTGTTTTTGGTTTTTGTTTGCCTTTGAAATAGGCCATCACTTCTCAAAATAACTTCATGACTTAAATGTGCAGTCTCACATTACATAGATCAGTATTTTCCTGTATTGTTAAATGATAGAATATCAAATAAAATTGAAAGACTGTTATGTGCAGAATCTCCAAAACACCAGAAAAAGTCGCTAGATTTGCCGCTATTTGCTTTTGACAAAAAAAGTCGCCGGATTTAGTAAGAAAGTCGCCTAGTTGGCATCGCTGACCAGGCATTGAAATTTAACACTCACGTTTTAAAATTTGAGCGATTCGCGGAGAATCAGAATGTCAGTCCTGGTACCACACTATTCTCGATGCTGAAGTAAATATTCTGTTTCAATTTAATTATAACTGTTTTGATTTAGTTATAACTATTTAGAATTGGACAAAATTGCTATGATTTACTCAGTATAGTTTTGTGTGAGAATTCAAATGATGTGAGGGGGTTGGTTCTCTTTGTTCTCTCCTACAGAGTATATGGTGGGGGAAAGCAAATGTGTTAATTAGACCCTTTGTTCATACTACGGCTCCACTAAGTCTGCCTGTATCTCTGAAAGGCTACTCTTATCTGATTACCTGTTTTCCATCTTGGGGAAAAAGAGGGGGGCAGTTGGTCAACTGTATTGAGATATCATGTGATTCTGGGAGGAACTTCTCCAGGACAAAGGATATTACCGACGGGCGGAGTGAGAAACGACACAGATAAGAAAGGAGATGGAGGCTGAAGACTCCAATCTCGTCTGTCCACAAATTTGTGTAATAAATCCTTAAGGAAATATTTATTTTCACAGAACTCATTGTATGTTTTATTAATCAACGGCATGAACACGCAAATAGTAAGAATCCTTCATCCATCAATGCCCAACCATAATCGGCAGTATGCAAAATGGTGTCGGCCCGACTGTGACATTTGAATCCTCAATTGTGACAATTGAATGAGATAGAGATAGACCCAAAATGTTAAAGAGCCATATTGGACTAAAAACAAACCCCTCAATAAAAAAATCTGTATGGAGCCACAAAAAAAAGCAACACATGCTGTAAGTGTCTATCTGCCTACAAATGCATAATGTTCCTGATTAAATGTTTATTTCCCCTGCAGCACATCCTGAAAGGACTGACGCACCACATGACAACCCTCTGCCAGACCAGACTTTTGAAATTAAATTGACGGCAATATTTTTTTCAGTGTCACGTGTTAACGCTGCACGTTAACGCCGATAACAGCCCAGCTCTAATTAAAAGCATTGGCAGCAAGATAAAGACTTTGGTGCTAAAGTCAGGTTCAAATGTACAGCAGCCTTTTTTTTATAAGGCATGTGTTTATGCTGCCTTTGAAGCTTCCCCAGCTGCTGATGTATTCCACCCCCCGCTGTTGTGGTCATAGAGCGTGTCTTGCAGTACCTGTGATTTCAGATTGCTGTTTTGCTTGCATGTCTATCATAATTGACAAAGCTCAAATAACCCAGATAGTTACGCTCAGCCTCCATTTACGCCAGTCATTATCTTCCGAGCACACCACCTCAGCTCTTGTCTAATTTTTGACTAGGTTCTTTCTCCCATAACCACTTTTCTACCCCCCACCAATCCTTCCATTTTAATCCTGACCTCTCAAAATTCCAAAGCATGCCTGCTTGCTGCCACCATGTTCGGGGGATTTGGAGGGATCATCAAGGGAAGATGATGTGCTTTACAGCTTTTTTTAAATATATATTTTTGAACCTGCCTCTGTAATGCTTTATCTCTAACAGTTTAGATGATGCACTGGTGTTCCTAAGGGCTTGTTTAGTGGCTGACAGCATTTTAAAAAAAAAAAGAAAAAAAAAAGACAGAAACATCATGTCTCTGTGCGCAAAAGTCAAACAACAAAGACTTGTTTCTGAGGGAAATGCGGGTGTGGGTAGAAGAGGAAAAATGTTTGCGTGTGTGTTTGGGTGGTTGCAAGGTAAAAAAAAAAAAAAACAGATTGAAGGTGAGCTTTGAACATGTATAAGGGGAGGAAAAGACAAAGCAAAGCAGAAGAAAAAAAAAGCTAGAAGTGCAACAGAAGGAGAATGCATTTCTGGGTGAGTGTAGACTTGAGGCAATGGCTCTGATCCTTCTCGTTCCTCAACACTTCATGAGTTGCCAAATTAGAGGCACAACTTGTGAAATGCACTTGAACAGGCAATTATTCCCCCCTCTCTATAAATCCTGTGTAAGTGTCAGCTTATTAGGAGATGAATATGCCTGGCATTTAGCTTGTTGTTATACAAATGAATGAAGAGAAACTAGTGTCAGAAGAGAGACTTGATTAGAAACTGCAAAACAGGCACAGAGATTAAAGGGTGCAAAAAGCCCAAGGATAACTGAGAAGCACCAGCATAATGCAAGATTTGAGTACTTGTCAGACTTTTCCACTGCATTCAATTTGCCAACCATACCTCATTTCCACAAGAGAGATAAAAATGCTTGTGGATTCCACTTAGTGCACGTTAACAATCGGTTCATAATTCATCCACTATAACATCCTGCTGTCCAACAGTATTTCTTTGAACAAACTCCAATTGTGCAAAAGTGCGATTTCTGTAGAAATTGCGTAGGAATGCTGAAAAGTTTAATGCTATTGGCTGAATGCTAAGATTTGAATGCATGTGCTTATAAAGTAAATTGAAAGATAATTTATGTGAAATTATGCGGCAGGCAATTGCTCTAACCGATGAGCTAACTTGACTTGTTCAAATCATGGCTAATGGCGTATTTATTTTTCAAAAGTGTCATCTGATGCTGAAAGCTAACATGCCTTTAATTATTTCAATGAAATTATGATGCATTACCTGATATGATAGTGAGTTGGTTTACATGTATACCACTTTGCATAACGACCATGGATATATTTGCAATGTACAGTCAAAGGTGGCATTCGAACCCGCGACCTCCTGGTGACTGGACAGTGCACTTTACTAACTGCGCCACTGAGCAGTATCAGAGAGCTGGTAATGATGATGTATGGAAGTGGGCGTGGAAAGTAAAATTTCAATGTCTGTCCCATTGAAAATAAATGGGGAAAAGCAAAAAAGTGTGGAGTATAAAAATCACAATAACATATTCCACAATGAAGTTGGGACGTTGTGTAAAATTTACATAAAAATAGAATACAATGATTTGCAAATGTTTTTCAACTGATATCAGTGGAATACTCTACAAAGAAAAGATACTTAATGTTCAAACTAATGAATGTTGCAAATATTCTCTTATTGTGTTCAGTATTTGCAGTATAAGATGTCACTTCTAGATATCATATGCAAATACAGAGGTGGACATTATACAAAATTTTGCCGGTCTGTCATTGATCATTCTTCAGGACCCTGGTCTGTCATTGTCAGTCCGTATTTTATTTTAACCACGCTTCTGTCATCGCTTTTGTCGCCACTATTTTAGGGGCAGACATTCCGTCAATCCGTCATTCGTCAATAAAATAGGCGACCCTCGGTCACCCCCAACGGAATGCCCACATCTGCTAGTCAGTAATCAAATAGAATAAAATGTGGGTTTTACCTCCTTTATTTTATTACTTGCTTAACTAATGTGCAAAGTATGCATTTATCAGGCTAACTTTGAGGCAGTGATCAATGACTTGCGCCTCATGTTGCTAAGGTCTGCAGCCTAGTGGCAGTAATCTGTCATTGTCATCCCTGAAGAAGGGTAGACATGTTGAAGATGGCTACTATTCAGTACTTGAGTATTCTTGAGTAAAACTATCATTGTTTATGCTAACACTGCAAATGTATGTAAATAGAACAGGTTATGAATATAAATGCCATAATACAAACAATACTAAATTTTATTTAGGATTTATTTAGTAAAGCACCACTGAACTGAAACGCACCAATGGACAATTCCAACCATCCTAGCATTTGTGATATTTCCGCAAAGTAAAAACTTCCTTTACACACTGTAAACAAACGGCGTATTGTATTGCTTTTGCCTGTGACTAGCATACAAACCAGGCAGATTGTTATAGTAGTAAAACGACATTTCATCACATTTTGAAATTAAAATAATCTTCACAAATCAAATAACAACGATCCGAATTCCAATGCTTTTCAATGGACAGAGAGTGTCATTTCACCGAGTAAAACCGCCATTTTGGCTTGTGACGTAAGCTCGGAATTGTTTATATAGGGACTCTGTTTGCAATACTTGTCTTGTGATTGACAGGCGATAAGTCCAACGTCCCCTCTTAAATCAGTTAGGGATTGGATCTAGATTTTACCAACTAAATTACCAAACGAGTGACCCCAAAAATAATAACCCAGTCTTCTATCACTTTGACTTCACTCATTAATCTAACCAGATCTCTTGAATGTGACAATTTATGAAGCCTAATTTAAATCCAGACGGATATTTGTGAATGGATGGTAAAAATGTGCTCTCGTCTAACAGCTTTAAAGTTTCCAAGGCAGGTCCTGGAGGAGTTTTCCAAACCCAAAAGTTCTATTTCTTTTAGACGATGTCCTTTGGGCAGTATGAATCCATGAGGCAGGTATATTAAAAGGTCAAGATGATGGATTATTTGATATTGTCAGCATATAAAACCATATTGTGCACAGTGGCACAAATACACATTCTCTCTTGGCGATTTTGCTCTCCTCACATATTAATTTCCTCTTATTCACTCTTTTCTTCATCACTCACACCCAGCATGCTTAATTAAGATGCACTTTGCATATAACACCTTCTCATCGCTTTGGCACTTATTCAGCATCGCACTTATACACTGGCACTTCTTAATCATTACATAACCTCCCCACACACACTTATCACCCTCCTATCATTTAGAGATGTGTACTGTGAGTGCAGTTGTGATATTAGTCTCATTAAAGCAGGCACTAATTGCTGGCTTGAGAGACAACAGAGGCAACCTTCATAAGAGGAATTTTGAACGTTAACTCCATGGAGACACCGCCGCTTCTCACTGCACTGCAGTAACAAACAGCAAGTGTACAGAGCCTCATTTTGCACACAATCACATAAATATACACATACATACACGTGATTACTAAATACTGTATATTGTAATATTGGAATATTGTACATACAAACACAACCCACAATAGCATTAAAAATACATTTATCTCATCTATTTTCCTGGCATTGAGGTGCCTGTTATTGAGAGAGCATATTGTCACCGCACATATAAACTCTGTTCTCTGTGTGCTAATTATGAATAATAAAGCAGATGTTTAAATAATTGCCATGGTGGTCCTTTGGTGCCTCTCCAGCAGCTAACTAGGTCACATTTGATGAAGCATTTCCTGCTGATCCGTCCAGCATTCAAAGCCCTAATAATAGAGACAGGTTTTGAGAAACCACTGGGATGACATTCCATAGAAATAATCCAGTAAATGCAGGGAGTATTTTTGGCAGGGGGTCTTTAAAGCTTGACAATCCTCCCTTGTGCCGTTTCTTTTTGTGTGGAGAAAATACATTAGATTCAATTACATTTCAGGGCTCATAGTTCATTGAAAAGACAATTGCGTTGTCATTCCATTGTGATTTGGGATTGGGAATCAAAGGAATTTAATATTTTTCACTATTAATTACCCAGTTGTATGCCATGCCAAATCAATTTAGGAATCTTTTAATGGAACCATAAGGAGAAGAAATCTCAGTAAATGTGCCTAACGTTTACATAAACAAGCAGTCATCTGTCATCCTGTTTTAAAGTCACATGCATGGACACAAGCTTTCAAAGCCTATTAGCCGCAATTCCTGACATCCATACGTAAGACCTCAATGGAGAAGATTGAAGGGATTATTTATAGAATTTTGAGAAAGCCTTTAGGTGTTGGCATTTGAATAGCAGAGACTCATCTATTACAACATATTTGACCTTATTCATGGATTAACTGGTATTAAAAAATATTTTACCTTGCATCAATTCTGTATGAGGTTGCAAAAATACTGAACACTACCATTTCTGATAAAAAGAAACACTATTCATGATCTAGGCCTTGCTCAATCAATCAATCAATGTTGGGAGCGTTTCTTTAAAAAAGTAATTAGTTATAGTTACTTGATAACAAAAGTAACTGAGTTAGTAATTTAATTAGTTCATAATAAATGTAACTTGTTACCAGCCTAAGTAACTATTCTCACTACACACAAATTGTTGTATATAAAAAATGTGGATTTTTAAATTTTTTTAATATTATTATTATTATTACATTTAAAAAAAATTATACAAAGAATTCAAATTATTTTCACAATAATAATAAAAATAAAATAACTACTGGATATATGGTCATTTGTGGCACACGACACCTATTTGTAATTTGTGGGCAGTCGTAGCACAGACGGTTAAGAGAAATGCAATTGCACTGTTGTAGTGCTTCTGGAGTTGCGATGTCCTGTAATGGTTCCTGGTGGAACAGAATTGTTAAGAAATCGCTCCTCATGGCGGCCGTTCTTCTTTTTTGTCAAATCCTGAATGAGTTCCAGGCGAGGGACATGGACAATAAGGAAAATACGTGACCTGCTTCCCGCTCTACCTCCAAAATAAAAGTCACTACGCATTCCAGCTGTCAAGACACCTTTATTGTGACGAGATGCGACAACAACAGTGCTTCTAACTGCACGCAAATGACATTTTCATGAATGGACCTATCGTAATCTACTGTAAGATAACTTCGAGGCTTGAAACAAATAAATAAATTGTAACGCAACGCATCTCACAGCATACAATAACAATTACGGCATTTCAAATATGCGGAGAATAATTAGCTAAATTCATCCGTTTATGAAAAAAGAACAGTTACCTAACGCCGTTATTCCCAACACTGTCAAACATCAATCAATCAATCAATCTAATTAATTTAAAGTGCACCAAAACAAAGAACAAAACAAACAAAGTGTTGCTTAAGAGGAAGAAAAAAAGGAAACCAACACCATAATCAACCAAAACATAAAGTAAAAGTAAAAATCCAGCTATTCCGCTGGGCCATGGGTGAGCCGGAGCCTAATTCAGCTGACATTGGGTGAAAGGGGGTACACCCTGGAAAACAAACAACCATTCACACTCAAATTCATGATTATTGAAAAAAAAAATCTGGTTAGTTTGAAAGCCAAAGAATGAACATTTGTTTTTAAATGAGATTTCAAACAACATATATTTTAAGTGGCGGCAACTGAGAATTGTTTCTTTAAAGATGGAGCCTTTGAGTTGGCCACTTGCTATAAGAGCTCTGCTGATTTGCGCGACGTTCATTGGAGGAGAATATTGGCGCTTGATGGCTGTGCCTTTTTGGCAGCATGTTTGTAAGAGTGAGTTTAATTCTCGCCACTTGACTGTGATGGTGGGCTGTAGGGCACTTGTTGCTGGAGGGGTGCCTTGAATCAGTGGTAGAGTGGTCATCTTTCAACCTTGAGGTTGTGGGTTTGATCCCAGGCCATTGTGACCATGTTTGAGTATAATTGAGCATGATACTGAATCCCCAGTTGCTCTTGATGCTGCATCATCAGTAGGTGAATGAGTAGACAAAATGTCAAATGCTTTGAGGGCCTTGTAAGGTGGAAAAGCGCTATATAAATGAAGTAACATTTACCATTTTGCACCCTAACTGGCAGCATTTTTGCAACAGCCTTATTTATAACAGTTTCAAACAACATGCAGCAAGAGGCAAGAGAATGGGGAATTCTACATAGAAACACAATTTTGTTGGTTGTTAGGTTACATAATGTGCCGGTAAGTGAATTCCAGTCAATCAGTTTCAAAGGTGGTTCAAAAGTCCAAATCACAATATCTTTATTACATATTTTCCCTACCTGAACAGTGAAGCTCCACTTACTTAAAATATACAAATATACAATACCAGTGGAAAGTTGAATATCATCCCCTCTTTCCGTTTTCAATTTGGCAATCAAAAAGTAGGCTCAAGATCAAACGTGAACTTGGAAAAACAGGCCACAGGGATGGAGTTTGTTTTTAATATTTTATTAGACATGTTAACTTTGGTACAGAACATTATTAAAGATACATTAGCCAGCACAATCAGTCCAAACCACAACCATGATGCAACATGTCATCCATCAGACATATACAAGGGAAAACATGTTTGAAACATGAATGTAATAAATAGGCTTCATGCATTCTGCCGGACACAAAAACATTTTGCCACAGAGCCTGTTTGTGAATGTTCCTTCTGCTGGATCAATTTATACCACACTGTAAGTTACAAAATCAAACTCAGTCCTGTGGCCTGTTTGCCAAAAAATTTAACATGAAAAGTTACAGGTACAGGTCACATATGGGCAAAAAAAAAAATCTGACTTTGGTCACATTTGCCCGCAGTTTGCGTGTCGCCTTTGAACCACAGCACAGCCATGCAGGCATGTACACTGATAAAAAAAAAATAATAATTGTAAATATTTCCTTGATTTCATATTTATATTTAATTATCTTTTTACAGTTATTCACATTTACTTAAAAACATTAGGTATACTTCAATGTGCTACTTGTTTTTTACATGTAATGTTTTTACTGCATATTTAAGTAAAATTTAAATGAAATTATTTAGTAAGATTTACTCAGTTAATGTGTTTAACTGATTAAAAATGAGTAAACTTTACTAGGAAGGAGAGAGAGAGAGATTTTTTTTTTTTTACCATTTACCGACTGAAAATGTAATAATTAATATATATATATATATATCAGTAAATTAATGTCTATTTTCCATCCATCCATTTTCTTTTCTTTTTTTTTTCTTAGAGAGAGCTCAGTATTGTTCATTCGGATCTTACCGATTCAACATGCCATCTTCATTGCTCTCTCTTTTGGTGTGTGTGTGTGTGTGTGTGCGTGCGCGTGAATGTGTGCGTGAGTTTGTGCTCATTAAATCACCTGAAACCTATTAAAAATCCCATACCCTTCACCTAAACCGAAGACTTCAAAATCCCGCTATAGTCGTGTTGTCAGGAGACCCGAGGAAGGATCAAAGAAAATAAAGAAAAATCTAGCACCGACCAGACACCACCTACTACCCACAGGGTTAACAAACCAGAATCTTTCACCAACCCTAGAAACATATAAATTACAACAAATTAGGGAGACCTCAAGAGACCAAAGGAAAGACTGAAGAAAGGAAGGAAGGATAGATGAAGCAGAGTGAGATCCACAGACATCAGCCTCCACCGATTTAGCAACTAAAGGAAGAAGCAGATTGTGTTTGAATTTCGGTAGATGCTGGTGTGGTGGATCTAGCATGCATAAAAACCTCCACCAAAGAAGGGAGCCGGAGCAGAACGGGGCACGGCAGGCCTACCAACTGGGTTCCTGACTACAAAAACACAACCATTAGTCAAATGCCAAATACAGAAGCAGTAATATTATATATAATAGTATAAGTTATTATGGTGGCTCTCGCTAACAGTCAGAATGAAGTTACCAAATTTAGATTAAAAGATTCTATATACGTAGACCATGTTTGTATAAATTTTGATATTTGTTTTTTATTGGAAGCAGGGATTTGTTTCCATTAAAATGTGATTTATGAGTAGTTTAGACCATTGGTCGATATTCAGAGTTTGTTTATTTTTCCATTTAACAAAAAAAATTTTTGGGCGTTAGCAAGGGCTTCGAGTGTAGATTGAGATTGTTTACGTGGTAAGTCAATTGTTGTTAGGTCACCAAGCAAACACAAGCTTGGAGATAAAGGTATCCTACAGTCCAAGATAGCGGAAAGTTTTTCTAAGACTTTAGTCCAAAAATAAATAACCGGAGTGCATAACCATAAAGCATAAAAATAAGTGTCTGTAGTGTTTTTTGAACACTCAATATAAATGTCGGAATCTGAGAGTGCCATTTTCTTCATCATGTATTGGGTTACAGTGGAACCTCGGCGTTCGAACCTCTCGGAACTCGTACAAATCGGACTTTGACCAAAAAATATGAGTCAAAAATGCCTCGTAATTTGACCTCATTCTCGGAGTTTGAGCATCCGAGCAAGCCAAGCAAAGCCAAACGTACCTTGATTGGGGATCTGAGTGAAGCCGAGCGATGCCGAATGCTCACTTTTCGGTAGTGGAGACGAAGCGCCGCTCATTTCCAGTCAGAGCGGGTGAATACTCCCGGAGGTGCTCCGTACATTCGCGAGTGCATTTTGATTTTTCCACGACAATTTTTTTCGACATGGGCCCAAAGAAAGACAACAGTGCAGAAAAGAAAGAAAAGAAAAACGTATAGCGCTACGAACCATAATGGATTTAAGAAGGAGATTATCGCGCCGTTGTAACTACTTCCGTAAATACTGGCACAAGGACCCTCCTTAACTGTTCAACAACGTGCCTGACGCTAAACAGCGCACAAGGACCCTTTGGTAGTCTAACAATATGCCCAATGTAAAATACACTAACTCAGCACTGAACTAAAGCATGCATTCATTAACATAGCATTTATCATCCACTTAGGCCATCACACCACAACCAAAAGGTAAGGTATTTTTTATTGTTTAAATACTGTACAGGGTGTACATGTTTTTTACATAAATAGTAATTAAAATAGGAATTTTCTCTTTTTGGAGCTTGGGAACGGTTTAATTGCATTTACATTATTTCCTATGGGAAAAAATGTTTCGGAGGTTGAACAATTTGGACTTTGAACAATTCACAGGAACGAATTGTGTTCAAACTCTGAGGTACCACTGTATATGTGTTCTTTGAATAATTTTATATTGGATAAGTTGTAAATTTGTGGGTTTTGTCATTTTAAATATGTCTTCAGAAATTTGAATCCAAAAGTCAGATTCCGGAGCTATAGACAGGTCTGTCTCCCATTTCGAGATGGGTAAATACATTTTATCTGTGTACGAAAGTACCATATTTTTTAGAGTTTTTTGTTTTTTGTCAGAGAAAGCTTTGTAATATCTTTAGCTAAAACAGGCGGTTGAAGCGTACCCTGAAGTGTTGGAATTTGTTTCTTTACCATATTTTTAACTTAACAGATAATGAAAAAAAAAATCTGTCTTTTGTTTTGTATTTTTGGAGCAAGTTTGTATATCATATAAACATATTATCTGAGAAAAGATGATGGAGATGTGTAATTCCTTTCTGCTCCCACACACCTAAAAAAACGATTGGTTGTTAAGTTGAAAGTCAGGGTTATGCCATATGGGAGAAAGCCCGCAGGGCTCCAATTGGGCTTTTGTAATTTCTAGTGCCTTCCGCCAAGCAGTCAGGGTGGCAGAAATCATTGGGTTTTGAAACAATTGTGTCGCTTAATCGATGTTGTAATAAAGAGTTAATCTAATGTCTGAGGTTGTTGCAATTCTTCTGTTCTAGCTCCAGTCAACAGTTGGTATCTCTGTCTGTAGAATGAGATATTGTAGCTGGTTAGCTATACAGTAGTGCATAAAATTTGGTGCCTCTAGACCTCCTTTGTATTTGCTTTTCTGAAGAGTAGACAGACTAATCTTTTTTTTTTTTTCCTTTTCTTTTTTTTATTCCAGTAGAATTTTGTAACGGCCGAGTCCAGCGACTGGAACTATTTAGACGTAGGTTTGAATGGAATCATTGAGAAAAAATAATTTATTTTGGGTAAAATTTTCTTTTTAATGGTGGCTATTCATCTTATTAGAGAAACAGGAAGATTATTCCAGCACTCCAGGCCATCGTGAATGATATGCAGAAGTGGAGTGAAGTTTAAATGAATTAAATCAGTTTATTTAGGTCCATCCATTTTCTTAACCTTTTTTTCTCACAAGGGTCGCAGGGGACCCCTTTTTTTTTCAATTTGTTTGACTGAAACTGAAAAACTGAAAGAGCTGTCATTTCCCCCCCCCCCCCCCCCCCGCACTTTGGTAAATTTATTATAAATTAATCCTAAATTCTGAGTATGTTGTTTGTATTTTATTTTGTAATCTCAATTGCAGAGTGGCTGTGTTTTATCAGAACTAAACAAAAGGGTTTTCTTTCAAATGGTTTGGTTTAATAGGAGTTTTATGTATTTGAAGTGTTTCGTCGGTCAAATTTCAGGGCACTTTTGAAAAATTACGTCATCCTAAGAAGAAAAAAAACGCTTACCGCTCATTACAGCACCACAGCTGAGCACACGCAAGCAGACGAGACGAGAAGTGGAAAGATAATTTCATCAGTTTCTGTGACTGTACCTTATTTACAAGTAACCTGTATGTTTGTGTCTTTGTAACTTTTTGCTTCACTTTAAACACGCAATTTGAGTCAGCGTAAGGTTACTTTACATTACTGTTTTGTGTTTTGTTTTTAGTTTACATTACTGTTGCACCCGCTAGCCTGTTTCTGTGCTAGCTACAGGCAGCAAGCTAGCTGTTAGACAGAGAGAATATGATGTGTTGATAACCACTTTAGGCTTATCTTCTGCTTAATACTGTATTGTGGTCAACCAAACGTAAGTTGAGTTTTTCTTGAGGTGCAAATTACATCCAATATTAAGTTAATGCATTTAGCTCAAATAGGCGGGAGTCCCTGTTTAGCTTATTCTTGTAGTCTGAAATCCGGGTGTTTATGATGCCACCGCCAGATGGCAACGAAGCACCATTTTGAAAAGGCGGCAGGTGTGCCGTTGCTGTTATCGAGCACTGCATTAGAAACATGTCAAACTTATCTTTTATTTACGATTTATTGACCTTTTGAAATGGCTTTAAGTTGTTGCGTAGAGGGTGATAGATATTATAACATTTTTAATTTCTTCTAGTGTATGTTTTGTCTACAAATGAAAGTTTTGAAAGAGGAATAAAATTATTTTGTCCTCTTTGCGTCTTCCAAAAATGAAGATAGATTTAATGTAAGGAAAATACACCTTTGCAAAAATGATTTCATAAAAAATCAGAGAATCTCTGGACAAATAACAGCCTCTAATTCATCACTTAAACAGGTGGGATTCAGAGCGTCAAATGTAGCTCTTCCGCGTGCACAATGGTTTCTTATAGTTAAAAAGACCTCCTCTCTTTCATTTGTAGACAAAACATACTCTCTGGGTATTTTCCATGAGCGATGGCGAAAACAGAGTCAGGTGTGGGTGTTCAAAACAGATTCTGTTCTCAAGGACCAAATGTGTTTTCGCGCAAAACGCTGAGAAGGAACTTTTTTAGACTAAATAGTATGTCCCAGCTTAAGGTCAAATTATACTGAGTGCAACACTACTCTACCTCTATAAAACATTTCAACATGGTTAATAAAGAATTAAAGTGTTGAAAATGTATAACAATGGTTAATATATGAAATGAAGAAATTAAAAATGTTATAATATCTATCAAGGGTTGTACCACTAGGAAGAATTTGAATTTGCATCTGCAGTTCTTCATTGTTACTCGTGGGAATAGACAGACTGAGAAATGGCTGAAAACTATCACTCATGGAACAGTGAAAACCGACGGTCAGTGGACCATTCTTGTGTCTCGTGTCTGTGGCACATAAATACAGGCATACTTAGCAGAAATAAAATGTTGGCTGCAACCCTGAGTAAATGTTTAATCGATCTATATGCCCCCTGGCGTCTGTCGCCAATGTCTCAATCATAAACCATGCTGAGTGAATTTTAATGACAAAAGTTAGAAAAACATAGCTGAAATACAAGAATTGTGTTACGATGTTTACAAGCACCTGCCCTTTATCAAGATGGCCGGCGCATTGCCACACAATTTTGACGTCACATCGACTGCGAGAATTAGTCCATTCGCTCATGTTTGAAAATTAGAACTCAGAGCCACATCATGTTACTTGTGACAGCTAATCGACATTGTCTGTATTACCACTGCACATGGCAGACACAAGCTTTAGCACAGGGATGGCGAGATCCGGTTCTCAAGGGCCGGAGTTCTGCAGGTCTTGGATATTTCCCTTCTTCAACACAGCTGATTCATGATCAGCTCATCAGCAAGCTATGCATAAGCCTGATAACGATCCTGTTAATTGGAATCAGCTGTAGTTCGAGTAAAGAAACCTCTAAAACCTGCAGTACTTCAGCCTTCGAGGACTGCAGTTTTCCATCCCTGCTTTAGCACAACCACGGCCACCTGATTGACAGTAGATATTCACACTTTGTTTTTCCTTGTCCTCTTCTCGATATTGCACGTTTAGTTGCCTAGCCTGAGTGAACGCGGTTGGTAGGCTGCGCAGCTGTCAAAACCATTGAATTTGCTTCCACCTTTTATCAGGTAAATACATTTACTGACATCGTGTCATTTTCTTTGCTTCTCAATAATGCCATCCATTGTTGAGTCATACCTGGCTTCCTTTCAATCACCTGGCTGTTTACATAGGTGGGTAAGACAGGATGTTTGTCAATTAACCTAAATGTTAGGGATGCACTATTTACCCCCCCCCCCCCCACGATTCGGATTAACCTCCTTCTCCTCCACACCGATACCGATAACCGAGAACATTTTTCTTTTTTTTTAACTACACATATGTCTTTTGTCGCAGCTTAAAAGAATAACGGACAATCACATTGTAAAAGAAAGCATTTTCAACACATTTCATTGCTCAGTAATTTGTAAAATAACACCCACACATGTGGACTGACCAACTATATAGATTTTTAAAAAAGTGACAAAATTAACAGATTTTGTGGCAGGAGAGACTATACCTACTGACATGTCTACTCCAAATACCTTTTGCATTTGTTACCCCTTTCTGTTGCAGATAAAAGAAGAGTTCAGACAAATTATAACTGTGCATCTGGAGAGAACCTTTCTGACCAAGCTGGATTTTTACACCCCAAAACTGATCAAGATACTTAAAAAACAAAGGGGAAAAAAGGATGGGTTGCTGGAACTAAAATAAGACCTATGCTCAATTTACTCTCATTTGTGGACTACTTCAGTTCATGTTTATTTAACTGTTGCACACATTGTCATGATTTGGGTCAGCTGTTCTGTTTCCCTTGCAGGCACTGGGGAAACAGCTGGTGGGCGGAGCCCACCATACACACCTGCTGCCCAGCATTCCATCAGGCCAGGATAAAAGCCTGACGGACACAGCAAGGAGTGTTGGGTGATTACCTCGAGACGCTACTCTCCTGACCCGACTGGTTTCGCTCCCACAAGAATTTTCTTCTGCTTCTCATGACTTGCCTTTTTGCCGCCATCAAGCGTGATTTTGGTTTTGTTTGTTGTCCGTCTGTGAGCGTGATTTTCTGTTTGCTTTTGTCCGCCTGTGAGCGTGATTTTGTGTTTGCTTTTGTTAGTAAATTAAAACTACGTTATCCGCATCCTTGCCGTGGCTCTCCTACCTCCCTGCATCTGGGTCCTCCATTCACAAGCCATGACACACATGCTACAATAAAAAAAAGTTAATCCAACTGCTTCTTGTTTTATTTGTACATTTATGTTTGAATACTTGGATAGATGTAATGTTTTGTGAACTTTTATTTTATTTTTTTTATTATTAATTCTTTTTTAATAAACTAATGATATCCAAGTAAAATTTACTTGAGCCCCCTTGTAAAATTCAAAGAAAATATTGACTAGATAATTACTAGTAAATGTTACTTGAGTTACTCTTTTTAAATAAACTATTAATATGCAAGTAAAATTTACTTTAAAAATTGTCTTCTATAATTTACTCAGAACTTCTGAGTGGCAAAAAAACTTTCCTAGGTTTTTTCAAGTAAATATTACTCTTTTTTTTTTTTCTTTTCTTTTTTCCAGTGTAGGGAGAGATTCAGAGTGAAAGAGGTGCATGAAGATGTTGGCCTTGCTAAAGGGTACCTCGGCAGTAGCAGACTAGCATCTCTCCAACAACAAGTTGCAGTTTCTTTGAAATATATTTTTGTCCACAGTGGGATTCAAACCCGTGTCCTTCTAACTCCAAATCCCAATCCCTTACTACCTGTGTATACTACTACTGCTACTACTAATAATAATACTAATAATAATAAACCAAAGTACCTCTTTTTCTGATTCATTTTCTCATTTCCCTCTCCCCAGGTCCCATTTGTCTAATAAAGGATTTGACACGAGAGGAGGGTGGATGAGTCAGAGCATGATTTCAATAGCATCAACTTCTGTTCAGCAGCCAGTAAAGGTCAAGAATCTGCCACGTTTCCCTTTGGGTAAGAAGACGGGTACACACGAAACATCACTAGTCAATTGCAGGTTTAGACAACCTTTTACGCTCATATTCATATTGATCACCAGTGTCAAAAACAGAACACTATCTTCAGTGGAACACTAAGAAATTATACAAAGAAACATCTACAAAATGACTGATGATTTATTATCCTACTATAATTATAAGTTACCTTGTGTGATTGTGTCTATTTTTGCATCGAACTTGTTGAGCCCACAATGTAACCAAAGGAAAAACAATTGGTACAACATGGCACCTCTTGGGCTGCATGGGACCTGCCCTCTGTCTGTGATGAAGATGCAACTGTTTCAGGCACTTCTATTTTGCTTTTTTCTTCCTCTATTGTCAAATTCACATGTGTGTTAATTAAAATAAAGTGGGCATCATGTTGCAAAATCCGGCGAGCTGCAATCAAACATCATTAAGACAATGTTGAAAAATCAAAGCAAAAGTTGTAAATGTGGTGACATTATTTTTGCTAACCTAGTTTCTCATTTTTATTTGTCAATTAAATAAAACGAGTGCATGCATAATGACGAAAATGATACTGTAGTGTCGGAGGTTGTTGACAAAGGAATTCCTACCATACCTTGAGATATTCGAGAGGTAACTTGTCATTAACTCATTAACTCCCAGCCATTTTCACTGAAGCAACCCCCTTTGCTCCCTGCTGTTTTACTGGATTTTGATTGATTTAGCAAGAGCCACAGAATATTGTGTTCTATTGCTATAAAAACATGAAACCTACCAAAAGAAAGATTAGAGTCTTTTCTTTCATCATGAAAAAAAAGTATATTGTTATAATGTTTAAATTTTGCAGCTATGAGCATTAGGATATAGCTAAGTTTCATCATTATTCATATTCCTGTTCAAAACACTGTCAATAAGAGCTTGTTGCAACATGACCCTGACTGATCTCTTATACTCTGCTTCCACCTGCTGGACGTTTTTTGTAACAACTACCATTGCTTCAATGAGGCCAGATAACCTGCCCACCCTGGTCTCGTTTCCGTGTGCCCTCTGGAATTCAGATGGAGCAGACTTCAGCTGAAAAGTAAAACAAATAAATAAATAATAATATATAATAAAAATAAACTAAAATAACAAAAAAGCTTGCTCGTTTGAGTTCTGAGTTACAAGTCTATGTAACTCTGCAACTTGACGGCTGGAGACAGTGAGATTTAATTAACTACGCAAAACTTCTTCTGTGTGTATGTACACAGGAGCTCAGGGCATGTGATGTAGGTTGGCGAGGGTTGTCAGGCCTCTAGTGAAGGTTGAGCTTTCAGGCAAACAAGCAAGAAAAAGAAAAGCTAAAATTGTAGCTGGCCAACCAAAAAGTAGTGGTAGAGCGGAGAAGTTGTAGAGTAGCCAAGAAACCCTCAGGAGATGATAAAAATCAGCAGAGGGAAGAGCAAGTTGAATGGAAGAGTAGAAGAGGGAAGACAAGGGAGCCGCAGGTCGGGCCTTTCGATGAGGTGCAAATTAAATCAAGGTTTTTCCCCCCAATCATACTTCCGCTATTTACAGGTTACCTTACGCAACACTAGGCAAGGCAAGGCAGCTTTATTGTGTTGTTTATATGTTATTTCAATTCTTTATCATTATTATTATCATTAGGGATGTTTGATACCGGGCAGCACGGTGGCTGACTGGTTAGCACATCCGCCTCCCAGTGCTCAGGACGTGAGATCGAGTCCGGGCTTCGGCCTTCCTGGGTGGAGTTTGCATGTTCTCCCCGTGCTTGCGTGGGTTTTCACCGGGTACTCCGGTTTCCTCCCACATTCCAAAGACATGCATGGCAGGTTAATCGAACACTCCAAATTGTCCATAGGTGTGATTGTGAGTATGGTTGTTTGTCTCTGTGTGCCCTGTGATTGGCTGGCAACCAGTTCAGGGTGTACCCTGCCTACTGCCCGAAGCCAGCTGGGATAGGCTCCAGCACCCCCGCGACCCTTGTGAGGAAAAGCGGTCAAGAAAATGGATGGATGGATGTTCGATACCACTTTTTTTTTAGACCAATACCGACACTCAAATCTTCAGTTCTCACTGGTGCGATACCATTAGTACTTTTGATACATCAAATTTCGACACAAAAAAACAGATTTTTTTTTTTTAAAGACCTATATATCCCAATTATAGCAAATTTCCTTGACAATGGCAATTATATTCTTTCAATTTGCTCATGAAAGTCATTTTGCATAGAGCACACAATAAAAATGAATTTCAAAAATTTGATAAATAAAATGAAACAAATAATCCAGTGGCCAGGGAAAAAAAGTCCCAATCAAAATATGTGGTTATACAACTTCCTTTTATAGAGTATTTTAGTATTTGAATACGCAACTGAAAATTCTATTGAGTACTGAAGTACTCGGATTAAATATATAATATATATATTTGCTTGGATAAAGAGTAATTAAAGTACAGTCTTTTGTTTTTTTTATTGTACACTTGCATTATACACCAGGGTAGATTGTGCATTTATGAATTTGGAGCAGTTGACCAGTAGGCCTAATAAAGCAAATTAAAAGTGGTATTTTTCTTTTGCATTACACACAAAAAAAGAAGTTTGTGAGGAATATAGCTTGTGATGAATCTGCAGACATGAAACACATTACACATAACCCTACAGGCCACATCTTAAATCAGGAGCCAGTTGAAACGTAACGTGGCAGCCTTCATATCACGCTAAAATAACATATACACATGACAACCAGAAAAAATAATCCCCTGCACACTCACAGAACTTCACTCAATGTGTTTATTTGAGGGGAAACAACATGCTCTGCATTGAGCGTCACCAAGTTCACCTCAAATGTTTGTTGTTTCCCTCAAATAAACTCATTGAGAGAAGTTATGTCAGTTCCGAGCTCCTTCTGCCCACCAGTACCTGATCATTGGCGGCTGTGCATACACACTTCTCCATTGATTAACATATACACATATTCATGTATCGTATAGTTGGCTCCATTCATCCCGTCAGCCCTTTTTCTTTTCGGGTATAATTGTATGTGAAAAGTGAATGTTGTAAATTGTCTCTATGATTGTCCAAAAATAAAAATGAACAAATAAAAACAAACAAAACAAACAACTTAGCCCACGCCAGCCACAGCCTGGCCTAGACCGGGTTGAGTATACGTGGGGGGGTAGTGGACCATGGCAGCAGCGGCCCCGCGGGGCGGATGGTCAGCCGATGGCAGTAAAACAAAACGTGGGGAGGACAACAAGGCAAAAAACTGGCAGCATGATAGGAGGAAAATGACAGTGAACAGATGCAGACAGAGGGGAGACAGGAGACTAAATACACATTCACACACTAATGACACAACAAGACACACCTGGGGCAAGACACAAGTGGCTGAGCGCACTGATTGGTTGACACGAGGAAGGGCAAGATTACACTTAACAAGACCAATTTGGTTTTGCCTTACATAACATATTGTTTGGAAATATGGGGGAATGCCTATCCCACCCATTCAAGGTAAATATTTATTCTACAAAAGAGAGCTATAAAGATATTGACAAAGTCAAACCGTAGAGAACCATCAAATGGGTTATTTGTTAAGTTGAAATTTGAGGACTTGGTTAATTATAAAATTGCACTTTTAATGTATAAATTGTATTATAAACAGCTCCCAGTCATAAAGACAATATGTTTAAGATAAAGGAATTTAGACACAACCTCCGAAGGAAGGTACATTTTGAAAGAATAAAATTTAGGACTAAATTAAAAGATCAATGCATGACTACTATAAGTGGTGTGAAGGTATGGAATCACCTTGATGATGAATTAAAAGGGTGTCAGACAATTTTGAATTTTAAACATTTGTTTAAAAGTAAAGTTTTTGAAAAATATGAGAATGCAAGTTGGTGTTTGAATCTTGTTTTTGTTAATTTTATTATCATTAATGTGTGATATTTGAGTTAATCGTTTTGTGTGATCTGATTTTGTTAAAAAGGGTAGGCGAAAATAAGCGTGAACTTCAGCCTATGCCTTTTCGGTCTGTATGTTTCTTTTTAAAACTGACCTGTGTGTTGTATTTTTTTTTCTTTTTTGAGTGATCGAAATAAATTGTATTCATTCATTCATGTATTAAAAAAAAATCCCATTCATTTTCGATGGGACGTTCGTTGCTGCCTTTGCTTATTGTGTTTAAAAAAGAAAAAAGAAGATGTTGTAGTATTGCTTATTGTTCACTTCATGCCAATATTTTTTTTTTTTCAACAGTGATACTGTCATGATTGGGTCAGCTGTTTCTGTTTCCCTTGCAGTTGCTGGGGAAACAGCTGGAGGGCGGATCCTGACAAACACACCTGCTGCCCATTAGCTCATCAGGCCAAGATAAAAGCCTGGCAGAAACAGCAAGGCGTGTCGGGTTATTACTTCATGACGCTACTCACCAGACCTGACGTTGTGATTCTGCTACCGTTCTAGGTGCAATCTTTCCAGGCGCTTTGGACACCACGAGTAGTGATGGGAAAATGAAGCTTTTGTGAAGCACTGAACCACTTGAGCCAATTGTTTTGACGATAGGTTCATTACTCGAAGCTTCAGTTACAGTGACCTCTACTGGTAAACTGCAAGGCTGCAGTGGATTTAAAGCATCTTTGCTTTGAAAATTCTTTGATGGACTCACACTAGTAAAGCCTATTTACATACGCTTTACAACCAAACATTGGTTGTTCAGTGGTAAAATTATCACCTGCCACTCGGATAACTCGGTTTCCATTCCCGTCCAAGTCAAAACGTTTTTTATTTAATTTGCGCCTCGAAAAAAAAAATGCCCTTCGAAAAAATAGATCAATAAATAATTGTCCCCCGGGGATAATTAAAGTTTTTTTTCTGATTCTGATCTATATACATAACTTTAAACAGCCAGCACACCTACCTTATCAGGAGTGATCAGATTGAAGTGTTCCCACATTTCAGAACGACCTCTCTTCCTGGCTGGCTCCATGAATGACCAAATGTAACAACACAAGGCAATGACAATTCAACAGCACCAAACAACACACCGACAACCCACGAATAGTACATTGTTTAAAGTGGTTATAAAGGGTTGACGCTCAAATTCAAAACTGTTTCAACCTGTCACCTGTCAGAATCGAGAATCACGTGATTGGACCGCGAACCAGGCATGTGATTCATTCGGGCAACGAATCAGTCGCTGCTTCGGACGTCATATGTCACGTGATTTTTTTCCGCACCAAATGAAGCTTTGAAGCAGTGGTTCTATGGAATTGTAGTTCAGGGTTTGAAGCTTGTATCGAAGCTTCAGTGACGCACTGCCATCACTAACCACGAGTGCTTTGATTAGTAGCGTTTCTCCGTGGATCTACTCCGTATCCCACACTACTCGCTGTTTTATCCGCCCTCGGGCGTGATCTTGTGTTTCCTTGTTTTTGATTAAAACTAAGTTACCAGCATCCCTGTCGTGGCTCTCCTACCTTCCTGCATTTGGGTCCTCCACTCCGTGACCGTAACAGATACTCAGTGGAAGTAAACATCCAAATAATGAGGTATACAGAAGAAAATAGAAACACAACACTACTCTGATAACGGCGTGCATCAATGTTTACAATAATATACAATTATATATTATTACACAATAATAAAGAAAATAAGGTATGTTCAGCATTTCAGTTTCATTGACACCTGCATTTGACATTTCTGAAGTTCAAGTTATTTAATATAATTAAATTATATTTAATACTTAATATTATTCACGTAAAATAGCTTTCAATATCATTAAAAAACATTCCAGATGCATTCAAATATTAGCTTTCAGCATTCACATGCAATTTCTCCAGAAATCGCATGTCTAAGTTTATATAGCACATTTTATACACACAAGGCAACTCAATGTGCTTCATATAAAGAAAGGCACAGCACCCAAAATCATTTACAAACAACAGCAAAATTACAAAAATAACATACATTGAACATTTAAACACAATAACAGTTAAAAAAAAAAAGTCTAAAATTATTAAATTACTAATAGAAACAAATATTGATTTAAAAATATTAAAATACTTTAATCAACAGTATGGGAGCAAAGTCAAGTTTTAAAAATCAGGTCAGAGTTATCAGCACTCCAAAATTTCAAACTTGGCCTTTGGTTTCTACAGACAGTGACTCCAGGGGCCTCATTTATAAAACCATATGAGAGAAAGTGCCTATAAAATTTGTACGAACAAAGCCCAAACTTCACGTGCGGAGAATTGTTTTTTTTAGATTGATTAAACCATTCGTACAAACCCATACACATAGCTGCATACAATTTTCCTTCATTAAAACCACACGATTGATCCCAATCGGTGTGTGTGCAGGTGATTCCACGCCCATTTCCCCCCATATTTGGCAATGCAAATCAACTCATTGGATTTGCGTATTCATAAGGAGCACGTGCTGGCAAACAGGTAAAGAAAATAATAGACGGAAAGGCAAGAAAGAAGTAGCACAGTGATAACGAATGAAATAAAGCAGGTCGAGTGGCAACTTGTTGCCAACTAGGTAAATGCTATAAGCGCCGCAGGGCACACAGTGGCAGAAAATAAATAGATAAATGGTCTGACACAAAGGTAAGCATAAAAAAATCATTTTACGCATTTTATTTTCTTTATTCAGACTTTATTAATGCACTAGGGAAACTGCATTGTCACTGTAGAGGCAAATATTAGGCGAGCAATAGGCCCAATCATTAGTAGCACATTACACATTGAAGACCGATTGCACCGATTGGTGGCCTGAGCTGGGGACGAGGACCACCAATCAGGGAGGAGCACCAACACACGCACACACTCCACCACTCAACAAAAAAGAAAACAAATGGCAACGAAACAACACGGGCCGTAACAAGAGGGCTAAAAAAGACGAGAAAAAGAGCCGACCTGATCCAGTGGTTAATTTTTTTTTTTTCCCTCATCGTCCTCTGCAATTGACACTGACAACAAGCTATCCTTTACCACCATATGCCCTGTCTGTCGTATCTGGTTGTCTTACGTTTTTGATGTTATTTTTTGGGGGGCTTTTTGTGTGTGTGTAGGGATCATAATTCTACTCGGAAATTATTTTGCACAACCAACAACACGGTCTAAAACTAGCATTTGTGTGGTGTGCTATACCTTAATTCTTTCAATTATTTTATCCTTGCCGCTTATAAGTTTTATAAGTGTTTTTCCTTAATCCAGAAAAGGCCCTACAAATAAATTTTAATTCATATCACAGCTGCATAAAAGGTAAAAAACAAAAAAAACAGGCGGTAAGCAAGACAGGTCCAAACAACAGTGGCAACGCCATTTTAGCATTTTTCCTTGTCATTCAATATTGTCGTCGGGGTAGTGCCAAATGGCAAACAAAAAATCAAGAAAATCGAAAACCTCTTTGGGACGGCGAAGTCTGGCAAGGGATCAAGATTGTCATATGTAGGAGCATGCATGGCCCCCTAACAAAATGTTTACTACATATGAAGGTGAAAGGCTCACTTCACTGGCGTTGAACTGGTCTTTTGAGCAATCAAAATGAACCACGCAGCTGTGTGTTGTTTCCGTACGGTAGGTACAGACTTGACGTGGCGGTGCGTAAAGTTTCACGTTCAGTTTGTTTTCTATAAATACCACCTTTCGCGCAGACCAGTTGGTACGTAAAATTTTGGCCTCATTTTGTCCGTCCGCGAGCTTTATAAATGGTGTTTTCCCATAGCAATCCTTTTTTTCTTTATTGCTGAAAACAATTAACAGTATTATGTTTTGGTTTAGCTGAAGGAATTTTTGGCTCATCCAGTGTTAATTTCAGTAAGTCAGCCAGTCCACTAGCGATAATTCTAAGTTTATTTAATTAAATTCCGTACTTACAGTCCTCACATAGTCATAGTAACAAATGTCCTTTTTTGTGTAATGTGTCTTCTTTCCATTGTTCTACTTGGGAGAATAGCATTGGCGGTATTTTATGGATTATATCGAGAATAACATTTACAGAAGTTACAAACGTTACAACACAACGCGCATTAATTTATAGTTATATAATTCAGGCCTTATTATCTTTGTAAATATACAATTAAACAGTAATGTCAAATTTTTGGTGACACAGAAGAACAGATATGAGTGCCCTCTCTTCCCCTCATGCCCAGCAAGTAGTAAGTGTGGAGAAGACAGAACGCTTTGGTGATTTGTAGGTGTTGAGTGGCTTCCTGCTGTTGAAAAGGCCTTCGTCTTGAGTTTATGTCATGTCATGTTTGTGTTCTATGTCATTGCGCTTTAATAATTTTTCAGATGTTTTTGTGTTGTTGCTTTTTGTCCTGTTCTGCTGTGTGGTCATGAGGAATCGTAGATCTGTTTTCAGTTTTTCTGTGCATCAGGGGAGTTTGAAGTACTCCCTATGTGGTCATTTGTCCTGTGATATTTATTGGAAATGCAGCAGGACAGAACAAGGTTAGTGTGGGGACAAACGGAGAGAAAAGTGAAAATGGTACAAAACGATAACAACACCATAGCAGAAAAACACGGTTAATGACTATTATAATGTAACATAGGTCAGGGCTTTAAATTAACTTTTTTGAGGGCCAGCCAATGTGGCTGGTACCTCTTTAAAGTTATTAATTTCCACCAGACAATTTTTTTTTCACCAGTGAAAAAATAAACATAAAGTAAAAACAGTATGTCAATGGCAGCATTGTTATTTTAAGAGATTGATGTTGGTCTGAGATGGAGATGTGCATGTCAATTTTGGTGGCGATTGGTCGTAATTAGCACGTAAAATTTTTATAGTGAGCGTCTATGGGTAGGAAAACTGACTGCCAATATGATCCAAAATATTGTGGCGATTGTTTTTATATTTTCAGAGGTTAAACTGGGCATACAACTCTAATTTAGGCCTACATCAATCTCTTAAAATAGCAATATGATCGGTTTGTTTACAAGTGGTCATAGTTTTCTAAAATTAAACCCCATATGAGCTCCCCCCAGCCTCCGTCAGGGTTTAAAAAGAAAAAGAAAAAAAGAAGATATTCATGAAATAGAGGACTCAAAATGTCTTGTATTTAATGTGATACGGTTGGCTTTACAGGGTTTTCAATGATTATGATGGCAACGTGTGATGTGTCTTTGTGTTTTTGTATGTGTGTCATAATCCCAGTACGTACTGACCAAGTTTACGGTGAGGGCTTGTTTGTTTGCAGCAGCATTGACACAGATTCCCTCGTATAAGGCGACGTAAAGTTAATCCAAGGGAAAAGGCTTGGAACAGCCTCGGGCACGGCATCTGACACTTTAGCACACGAAATCCTCGGAGGTGAATTGCTACTGTAGACTTGCATGCTGCCCTTTCCTGATCATAAAATGTGGTCTTTAATCCCGCCGAATCGCTCAAATCCACTTCTGTTTTAGGTCTGTGACGCAGGGAAACAAATTAAATGAAAGGTAAGGCCACTTAAATAAAGTTTAAAATGCAGGAAGAGCATCCCAGTATGATACAGTGGCTTTTATTTTTAGCCTGCCGCATTGTTCCAGTCACTGTGAATGACCCTGGACGTTGATGTGCACAACCATCACAAAATGTTCGGGTTTTGTGAAAAAGGACTATGCGTACTTGCATTACCAGCCAAATTGGCTAGTAAATATTTATGACCACCCGCCGAATTTTTATTTCAACTACATCCTGTTCTGACCCTAGCCCACCCAGGTCCCAAGGGATGTTCATGCTTATGTGCTACATTACAAAACATTGGGAATAGTCTCCACCCAGGCCAGACTCCACTCATCCCGCAAAAATGATTGTGGAATGCAGTAAAACAAAAAAAACTGAAGGACTAGTGAAGACATTTAACATTTTCAATTTGATGTTTTACTGTTTTTGAATTTACTTATAGGCATATCAATGTGATATAATCATGAGTGTTTAAAAGAATACAGTGGGATGGTGATTTTGTGAACTTTATTTGATCTTTGTACCCTCAAATGCTGTTGGAGGGGCAATGTGCATGATGTTGTCAGAGTCTCTTGTCACTTAGGGACTGAAGGTCTGGGGTCAGATTTTGATTACTTCTGTTCCCCCAGTCAAGAAGGGGAACTGTATGTAAATGTCTGTTTACTAATAAGATTACACCTTTGTTCAACCTGGAATCAACATGTCTGTATGTAAACGTCTGCTTACTAATAACATCACACATTTGTTCACTAGGAGATGACATGTCTGCCCTTTGTTCAATCAAGAGCGGGGAGGAGGAACCTTTTATCTTTTTTGTATAAATGAGTCGAAGTTCTGTAAATTGTCACACACTTGGGGGGATCCACGTTGCATTCTGATGTGGTTGTCCTGACTGTGTCTTTAGAGGCCTCTAAATAAATTCTTGCAAGAAAACTTCTTCATCAGATCCTGAATACAATTATTTTGGACACGCAAAGATTACACTTAATATAGTAATCAAATATTCCTTCACTAGCAAGGCATTGGACCGGAGCAAGTAGGGTGTTAGCCGGTCCGCTGTTTGCATTGCAATGCCCTGCACAAGTCCTCTTGGGAACCCAGAGTGTGAATGTCAACGTACCCAATGTGTGGAATAGTTTGGGTTGTTGTTGTTTGGTTAGAGTGCCGGTCTATTGCAAACAAATTACAGTACGACATCAATGTAAAACACAAAACGACATCCTGAATGGTCGTTACAAAAATGAACGTCACATTTTGTGGCAACAAGGGGTTCAGCTGACCCAAATGGTGGAGGTTCTCAGGTGGGTTTGGGACTGTTTCGTATTTGTGTCAGAGTGGTTAAGGACCCCACTGAGGGCCTGTGCAGTCAAAAAGTCAGAGGGGTAATCCTGGACAAAAGGGGAGTCACACTACACGTTAGAGTGATTCCCCCAGCGTATACCGCCTTCGTGGAAACTCAGATCATTCTGAATTCTGGTGTTACTCAATACCTGCTATTAAAACTTGATGTCAGCCTGTAGATGTCTGCGGTGTCCTGCAAGAGCCGCTCTGTACAGTATGTGAGCACAATGGCAATTAATGAGCACCCTGATTTGCTAAAATGAACATATTTTATATTTTATAAGATTCTCCATATCATCCCCGTTCAGCTGCATTTGTAGAAAACTGAACACCCAGCACTTATTTTGGATTATTATTGGGTACAGACAACACAGATTGTTGTTTCCCCATAATCTCTACACTGCTGCCTGATTCCCCCCCTCTCCTACTCATTAACAGCAAAACATTAAAATGCCAGAAAGCCAGACTGCACATAAAACCATAACGGCACACAAAGGCATGCTATCAATAATGCTACCCGCTTTATAAATAGCCCTTAAAAATTGATATTCAAAACAATAGAAACCATCAATTTAACCAAGAACAAAAAAAAAGTTTTCCTCAGATTATCACAGAAATACAATTCTTTTTTCCAAATCCAAATTTTGAATAGTTGCTGTTCACTTCAGTGCTGTTCAGAAGAGTCAGAATTAGCTCCATGGGCACATGGTCATGAAGATAGATGTTCATGTTCTTTTTAAAATCTTAATCCAAGTTTTACATCCAAACTAGGGATCCTCGATAGCACTGTTTTTTTTTAGACCAATACCGATACCAATACTCAAATCTTCAGTACTCACCGATACAAAGTACTTATGATACAAACAATTTCCACACAAAAAAACAATGACAAATATATTTTTTTAAATTACATATATATCCCAACTATAGCAAATTTCCTTAAAATTTAATGAAATTAATGACAATTTTATATTTTTAATTTGCTCATAAAAGTCATTTTGGATAGAGCACACTATAAAATGATTTTCAAAAAAATCCATAAATAAGATGAAATAAACAATCCAGTGGCGAGAAAAAAAAGTCCCAATCATGTGGTTGTACAACTTCTTTTTAAGGAATAGAGTAAGTGCAATTCAATTCAATACAATAGGGCTTCAAGTAATTTAGTAATATCTACCATCTTAAGAATTCCGCAACCTGTTTAGTGTGTAATGTTTAATTATAGTATATCTTTTTGAATTCCATGCTTTTAATTTGGAAGGCTGCTCTGTATAGGAATTAATATACATAAAACCCAAAGGGAAACGAAAAAGCCACATTACAAACATAAAATAGTATGTAGTAGTAGTAGTAGTAGTAGTATGTAGTGTAAAAAAGTATGTGTGTAGGTGTGTTAGTGGGTATAAGAGCTATAATTAGCATCTGTGAGGGCCGTGATGGCACCGTTCTATTTTTAGCACCGCAGCTCCCAGGAGTTAACGAGGCAATTAAGAGCACGCAAACCTAACGATGCAATTAAAAACAGCAAAGTTAAGTGAGCAACAAACATATACGAACCACAGATATAGGTGATATTATTCACAAGAGTACTTAATTATTCTCAGTAAACTTTCGTTTCCCCCCCACAAGAGCGGGGGGCGATACCAGTATCCGTCACGAGTACAATACCATGAAATGGGCTTCATATCGGCCCGTTACCTGGTATCGGTACTCGCCCATCCCTAATCAAAACCAAGAGCCCTCCTGTGTGTTTGAATGTGTCCAGATAAAACTTCCCTATATAACGTCCTTGTTGTTGAAGAAAACTGGAGTATGAGTATTACTGTGTCAACAGCTACCTTTGATCTTGTAAGAACATAGCAAATGCATGTAAGAGCACCTTGTCAGTTCTATTTCGAGTTTCAAATAAAATACATCGTTATACTCTCACTGACATTTAAAGGGACTCACATAAAAAGGATATTACATTTCGATAATGGTAGAAGAAGACAAAAAGGACATTAAAGGAAGGACCAAGACAAAGTTTCACAGAGAGCTCACAGCAAAAGTAAAAATTCAACATATGATCAATAACTTTAATTGCCTTTATATGAAATTGAACAGGTTTAAAATAATATGCCAAAATTGAAATGGACACATTGCTTTGTTCTTCTTTTCTTCAAAAAAAAAAGCAAACATATAAGTGGCTGTATGGCTCATCATAATCCTACACTAATGGACACAATTACTGGGACAGGACATATTGCCCCTCGGAAATAGATCTGGTCCACCTGTGCAGCTATAATAACTTTACTGTTCCAGGAAAGCTTTTTGGAGTGTGTGTGTGTGAATTGCCGTCCATTCCTTCAGAAGTGCATCATTGGTCACGAGAGCCTGACTGGATTCTGCACTTTAATTCACCAAAAGTGTATAATGAGATGAAGTGTTTTTCAAACTATGATGCCTTTATGGACCTGGGAATTTGTCAAGCCCTGTGATTGATTAATTATTGATTTGCACTCTAAAGACCTGCTTTACTAAAGATTTAGTTGAAGTGTGTGTGTGGGGGGGGGGAACAAAACAAAAACAGTCGATTGCATACGTTGTAATGGTACAGAATTTATTTTTATTTATTTTTGAAGAATTGGCATTCTTATGGGGATTCCTGATTGGGATTTAGATTGTCACTTATAGGTCTGTATTAGTTGTGCAACGAATCAGTAAACTCACGATCAGCTCACGGATTTTTGTCTCGGATTGGATCATTTTTCGGATTTAAAAAAAGAGTACGACATATACTGTATAATCTTGGCCTCCATTGATTTTGTTGAAAGCTTTTGTCAATTAAATGAAAAAAATGGACTCAAAATGTCCAAAATGGTCATTTGAATTATATGACAAGAAGCAAATATAATGCAATATAAGGCATGATGCCTTCTTCTTTTAAACACGTAAACATGACGTGACGTCCAGTTTGTAATGAAAAAAGTCCACGCGGACGTGTGGATGACCCGGCAAGCCGCAAAAAATAAATCTCCTGTTTGCAAAAAAATTGGCTACGTGTATACATGGCCTAAGTGGGAATCAGGAAGTGCTTTGGTTTAGTCCAGTTTTCATTGCCCAACGACCCCGCAGAATGGAGGTGAGCATTTGCGGTGCGTGTCATGCGTAGGTGTCGAGTGTGTTCCCTCGGCACCAACAACAGGGAAAAAGGAATGAGTCCAGGCTGCAGGTTAGCAGTTTGTGAAAGTGTCGAATTACGGGGGAATTTAACAGTTTAGACGGAGGGAGCTTGTCTCCGCGGAAACAAAGAGCGAGCAGCGCGCGCTCACGTGGGCTCCTCCTCTCAGCCAGACGGCAGCTCGCCCCAGTCGGGGAGTGGCGGATAATCATAGGCGCTCCGTCACAAGTCTCTATTCTTATTATACCCCAGATCAGTTTCCTTATTTATATCCTTTTTATGGACTGGAAAAGATACTTGAGCGCATCCCTCTACAATTAATAATGGAAACCTTTTTGCAGTAGTCCATGTATCAAAATTAAGTAGTCGACAACTTGCACCACGGTATCTTACACAAATAAGGACACAGACTTAACCTGGTTAATTCAGAAAAAAACAGCTATACATTAGGATACTACCATAGCCATGTAGTGCAAAACACAAAAACATATAAATACAGCAAAACTAAAACAAAATTTAAACACACACAAAGAAAATAATAAATCAAATCAAATTCACTTTATTAATCCGCTAGAAATTTAATTTGCAGACAAAGCGCCAGCACAAACAGCACAACCAATCATGTTAGAAAGGTTCCAAATATTAATAGTCATCATTATTATATTTTTGTCTAATTTCCACATTCTATGTTAAGAATAGAGTGACGTCATTATAATTACTTCTGTGATTTGCATTGCATTCTGGGTCCATTACTTGTTGCGCAGCGGTTATTGTACAGTTGGATCTGTGGTAATCGTGTGCGTACACTAAGTAGTGTTTTAGTTTACTTTGTATCGTGTTTATATGTCGCACTACCTTGTGTCTTGTGTGCCTTATTAAGCCCCGACGGCGATTTGATTGACAGCTCGTTGAGTACCTCTTTGAAGTTCGTACGTAACTAATTAAGTGTCTTAAACACCATTTAACTACATAAATGTGTTCTCTTCTGTGTGTTAGACATTAGTAGAGAAGTGCACTAAAGTTTCGTGTGCTTATTTGCATGTTTTGTCCCACTTTGCACGTAATGCCTGCCGTCAGTTTGGGACGTTATGCTCTCAATGCGAGGCGCCATAACGCGACGTCCACGGCTGTAGTCGGCCACAATAATGTTTAGTGATTCGTTACCTGCGTCATACTTTTGAGTAATTAGCTCATGTTTAGTATGTTGTACAACTTTTGTGTGCGTGTTTATAGTCATTCATGTGCACAGCTAACTTAGTGCTTGTTCATGTGAATTAGTAATGTTGCAGCCCAGTTATTTAGCCAATCAATGTGTGCTATTAAGTAATGCAATACGATATTTGTGTTTATTAGGAGTCAAGTGTTCACACTCATACGCTGTATTGTTTTTCTGTTTATTGCAGAACCATACACACATTCAACCACACACACACACACACACACGCTTTCACACCCACATAGATGATCAGCCCATGCATACACAGGACTTCAGGATTACAAGCATACATAGTTAGCCACAGTGCCTGCATCATAGCAGCCCATGCCTGTATGCCTGTACACTAAAGCACAACTACTGTAACTGCCTCTTGCTGATGTTCCTGGATTAAAGTTGCCAATCCACATTTTCGTTCTACTGTTCCTTTGTGTTCTGACCGACACCCCGAGGGCGAAAAGAGAAATACTCCAATTGAATCAAACCTTTACAGTCCAAACCTAGCCTCTCCAACAAATCATGTAATTCATGTCATAATTACAACAGCTACAAAATAGAATAGCAATTCTGCTGTTTAACAGGCAGAACCAGGTGATCGCAGAGCTAGAGAGGGCCCACTTTGTCCTCAGATCATATGAAGAGACCGGTACCTTTGCCCTGAAGGAAGCAGGGTGTAGTCCGAGTGCATGGGGTGTGAGATGTTTGTGGAGGTTTAGAGGCCTTTTTCTAAAGACGCTGGTGTTGTAGATGAAAGCGATTGACTGCTGCTCCTGACCTACAATTTTACTGTCGATTTTGATTATTTTATTAATAATAGGTGACAGTGACTGAACCAAACCAGGCAGTAATGTTCAATGTGATTTTGCATAACAACCTGTTTTTCATCTCTGCGGTATAAATTGGCTCATTAGTGGCCTTGTTGCTCCCCCAAGTGCTTAACAACATATTATTGATCCCTGAAATTACAATACTGTTTGATAAATAATGATCGTATATGATTTGCTGTTGTGTTTTGAGTAAACCAGTGCAATAGATAAACTATTTTTTTTTTATAAGGATAAGTAAGATGAGGCTCTAGTATAAAGCTATCTTTCCATATTGCTCGAAAGATAAAACACATTTGTTTTTCAAAAGGCTTACTAGATTTAATCAAGTAGTGACCTTTCCGTTATTTGTACAAAATTGTCATCCTGCATTCATATGATTGGTTAAAAATCAGCTTCTCACGTCAGGTTAGATGCAAAATGGTGAGATGTTGAGGTATGAAATTAAATTTGCTGGCAATGGTGGATGAAATGAATGAAACATTGCACTTGTAAGATTTAATGGTATTTCTTGATAACAGCTCTCAGTGTAGTCTCAGGTATATCAATTATATGCCTGAAATATTTCGCAATGTATTGTTTCTTTTCCTGGGGCATTTCATTCCTTTTCATGTGGTTTGTCATTATTTCATGTGCAAATCTTTTGAGAAAAGAAAATTACTGTATACTATTTTCTCTGAAAGTCTATCAACCTTACACTTTTGGTATCACATGTTATGACAGACAAGTGTTAACTTTTTACTATAAGCAATATTACCTGTCCTGAATTGTGAAGAAAAAAAGACCGCGATCTCCAACCAGTTATCAGAAGACAGCTGGGGACATTTGATGGATATTCAGTTGTTATAACTATGTGTTGGCACATCCATCCATCCATCTTCCATCCATCACTTATCATCCCAAAAAAATGTTGGCTTTCTGATAAGTTTATTCAAGTAGTATGTCACCAGAAGAGGTGGCAAATCCAGGTTCAGAAAGTAAAAACACTGCCACAGTTTACTTTAGCCCCAGGTACTAGCTAGTTAGTTCCTTAGCCTAGCTCCCTGGGCGCTTGTTTACCTGCTAGGGAGCTAGCTAGCTAGCTAGCACGAGGGGCTAAAGCCAAATTGTGGCTTTTTACTTTCTAGACCTGGATTTGCCATCTCTGTCCCTCAGTACTTTGCTGGGCCTTTAAGCATTAATTATAGCATCGAGGAGGCGTGGCCTGGAGACGCTCAGCCTTTGGCACAGTTCAGGTGTTATTGTTGCCCAAAATGCTTTGATGTCAGTCTGTAGATCGTCTGCATTTCAGGGTTTCTGTTCTGTCCTCTTCCTCTTGACAATATGTTGACAATCAGTGGTGTAGTGATCTCTGGAGAAGTGGGTTTACTCAAGTTTTTTGAATTTATTTTTATTTTTTAACTCTTTGACTGCCAAAAACGTTTAATAACGTTTAGTAAAATCCCACGGAGGAGCGTCAAAGACGTTAAAAGACGTTCAAGTTTTTTTTTGGGGGGGGGGGGGGGGAACGGGTGGAGGAAAGCCTTGGCCAGCTGTGCTGAAAGTATCAAGCAGATCTAGTTAGTATAATGCCTATTTTTGGCCCCTAAATGGCAGCGATGACTCTCTTTGGACAAGTTTGGGTAGGCGTCAGTAGAAGACGTGAGGCGGAGCTAGAGTGTTGAGGGGACAATGGCTGAGGAAGCCATAATGGCGACCGGTTGCAAGCAGCTCACGCTTGAACATTTTTTTCAAAGACGAAAAGCATCGACCAATGCTAGAGAGCACATTGATGACGACGATGATGATGATGGTGACTCCGAGGTTGACGGCGAAGTTGGAAGCGTTGACGCGGCGGCTATGATCACGTCATAAAGCCTCACCGGTTAGCGATGCTAACACCGGAAAACGTGGAACACAACCGAGCACTTCTGCCGGACGTTCAATTGGACGACAAAGAGTGCCCCGAGTCCAATGCATATTCATCGGAGGAGTGGGTACAGTCTGATCACGGAGAAGACACTGGTTATGGACTACGATGCCACCATGAATGGAGCGGATAAGATGGATCAACCACCCGGTATAGGAACTGAAGGACAATGAGGAAGCCAGATGTAACACCACCGTAACGTCACCGTATCATGATCCTGAGAGTAGACTTGATGGCAACATGGCCAAACACACACTGCAGTATATACTTGCTATTCCCCGGAAAAAAAAGCCAGCAAAAAAGTGTAGCGTCTGCAATCGCAGTGAAACTAATATGTTGTGCAAATCCTGCTGCGTCCCCTTGCACGCAGGGGAGTGTTACTGAAGACATTTAATATTTTCAATTTGATGTTTTACTGTTTTTGAATTTACTTATAGGCATATCAATGTGATATAATCATGAGTGTTTAAAAAGAATACAGTGGAGCAATGATTTTGTGAACTTTATTTTATCCTCTCACCCTCAAAGCTATTGAAGATAGGAATGTGCATGATGTTATTTAGAGCCTTTTGGCATTGGAGTCTAAAAGTCTGGGGTTAGATCCTAATTGCATCTCTCCCCCAGTCAAGAAGGGGAACTGTATGTAAATGTCTGCTTACTAATAACATCACACATTTGGTCACTAGGAGATGACATGTCTGCCCTTTGTTCAATCAAGAGCCAGGAGGAGGAACCTTTTATCTTTTTTGTATAAATGAGTCGATGTTCATACAATTGTCACACACTTGGAATCATCACGTTGCATTCTGATGTGATATTCTGACTGTGTCTTTAGAGGCCTCTAAATAAATTCTTGCAGGAAAACTTCTTCATCAGATCCTGAATACAATTATTTTGGACACGCAAAGATTACACTTAAAATAGTAATCAAAATATTCCTTCAAAATGGTGACCCCGACGTGATCTTATTGAGACGTTTTTTCAACAGCTGTGATTGATCCTGAACACCGGATTTCTAAAGCGCAAAAATATTAACAAGGTGAGTGGACATTTTATCCACGTAGAGAAATTCTGGTTGTTTGGGATCAATACAGTTGCATTTCGTCTGTGCTAAGTTGTATTTGGGATCTGTGAACAAGTTAGGGGGTTGTAGTAGTATTTCTTACGGTGGGACGGAAAGTCCTCGATTTTGAAAATTACTACGACATTGAACCATGCATGGGAGTTTTTTCCGCGGTGGAATAGGTTGTGTTTTTATTTCTTCGTGTGAATAAGCCGTCAGTATATGAACTACTGGGAGTGCGGAGTGGATTAGCCGCCTGTGTGGTAACAAGGTGTGTGCTGGGTGGAATTTCTAAACCGAGGGACATAATTCCTCGGTGTGTGTATGTTGTGTTAAATAAGAAGCCGGGAAAATATTAAGTCGCGCATAAAAGTGCCCCGTGTTTACGGAAGTGACGTCAAGTAGGAGAGCTCCGCTGTTGTAAATGGCATAAGAGATTGTGTACCACGGGGGATTGGCTGTTGGGTTGATTGTAGATGTGTTATTAGCCGCTAAGTGTTGATCACACTTAAGTGAGTGCTGTTGTGTGTTGTGCTTTAAGCGGCCTGTGTTGATCACACAAGGCGTCTGCTGTGTTGAACACCTGTATATTAACGGTGTGTGGTGTAATATTAGCCGTCCGTACATTGTTACGTTCGAGAGCTGTGTGGTTTAAGCCGCCCGTGAAGATCCTGGATATATTTGTTGAAGTCGCGCAAAAGGTATTTAATATCTGTTTCGTTTTCGTCTTGTTTGTGTTTGTCTGAAAAAAAAAAAAAAAAAAGAAAAATATTTTTTTGGGGGGGATTAATGAGAATACTTTTGATCTGTTATATCGTAGTATAATAAGTGAGACGTCACTGACTTTATAAATATTAAAAACGACTAATTACTACATATTATGGACGAAAAAATTGACCGTAACTAAGGAGGTTTGCATAGACTTCCGGTCGAGAGTCAGAATTGGTCGCTAAGCGAACAGTGAGTTCATGATGCTGGACGCATTTCCACCACGGCGTCAACGTAAGTATGAAACTCTTTTAAATGTATGAATGCGCACGAATTGTGATAGTGGTTGGTTCTCACCGTTGTTAAATGTGGTGTGTTTGTGGAATTTGATTGTGTAAACAGCGCCAGACGCTGATTACCTCCGTGAAAAACACTTCTATAAGTTTCTTCGAATGGAAGAAAAGTTAGACGTGTGGGGTCGTGAGCCAAATGTTGGTTTGTGCTAGAATGTTAGCGTTGGATAGCTCTGTGAAAGTTGCGCAAATGACGATGTTAAGTGATTTTGAGAATGAGGAAACTGATGCTAAGCTAGCGGCTCTGACAGCGTACGAGTTTTGCGCAGGAGATGAGTTTTTGGTAAGATGCTACCGTGCGAATCTGTTTTTAAGGCTAAGGATGAGTTAGCTGCGGGCAGCCGCATCTGTTAAGAAATTGGAACATAAATTGGATGAAGTGTTGACTGTGAAAGATGACCCGGGGGGAAAATTTGAACCAAGCGAGAGCTCTTGGCTTAGAAATGAATTGTTGAGTGTACGCGTTTGTTTGTTTGTTAAGCTCCATGGTGTGTTGTGGCCACGCGGTTTTTCGTTGTTTGTTTTAAATTGTGCGCAACGTGTCTGTGTCGCAGCCGTAACGTTGCGATGGATTGTGCGCGAATAAGTCGACATTTGAGCTATAAGTACGTGGTGAAGTTATTATTAGACGAATAAACGGTGTATTTTACAAATGAGTGCGCACTTCGGAGAGGTTTGTGTTCGTCTGTGGTTCAACAACTGAGACGACACTGAATTAAGTTGAGGAGGTTGTGTGTGAGTGTTTGTTGAGCCCAGTTGGTGAAATGTTTGGAGCATGTGTGGATTGTGTGATTTTTTCCTTGTTTGTGTGCCTGCAGGGAGTTTGTGACTGTTTGTGTGACTCTGACAATGGGAAAGGTGTGTTGTGTGATGTTCTAGCGAGATTTTAGAAATCAAAATGGCCGTTTGGTCTGTTTCTCCTCACTGCCTTTGTGGAGATGAGGAAAGTGCAGAAGTTAAGTGAATGGAAGTGTAAGTTTGTTTGAGACAGTGATTTTTAAGTGTAGGAAAGAAAGAAAAGATGGGTGGAAAGTAATTTTTTCCCTCCAAAATTCTTTGTCCTCAAAAAAGGGTGAAAAAGAATGGTAGCAGGAAATCTGCATATTTTGAAAGGATGGGGGCCGTGAGCTGCTGTTTTAAGAAGGTGGTGATTTGTACTGTTGTCTGTTAAAATTAAATTAAACTAGATAAAAAGGACATGGTAGGTGAAGGATAAGTTTTTCTTCCGCCCCCCCCCCTCTCTCTCTCTCTCCTTTTGTCTCCTGTGGGGAGGGGGGTGTGATAAGTTTAGTCCTCTCTTCCATTGTCTCCATTTGGGAGACTTGTAGTCTGTTGTGTGTGAATAGCAGGGGTCTTCTGATGCTAATCTGTTAAAATCAAATTGATCCTGTTATGCGGAAGGATATAGAGGTCTAGGTGTTAACTACAGGCCACTATCATATTATTTTTAAAATCAGATCTGTGTTTTTTATAGTTGAATGAGTAATAAAACCAACTTTTAATATAGTTGAATAAGTAATAAAACCAAATTTTAATTGAAATAGACTTTTCATTTTTGATTTTTATATTTCCCCTGCATCTCTGATAACTTATTCGTAGGTGTGAAAATGATTTAACCTTTGTCTTTATCTGAGTCCCATTCTAGAAGTCTGGAAAGGACTTCCATCCAAGTGGCCAGGGTGACAGCTGTCACATTTTCTTAAATTTGAGGTAACACGTAATGAAGATGTCTATGGTAGACATATGCGTAAATATAGTACTACTACTTGCTATAGTGTAGTGATCAAATTCAAATAAAACCACAAAATAAATAAATGAATAAATTAGGGGTTTGAAAAACAAAAGATTTTGGGGGAATTTTTTATTTTATTTTTTCTTGGAAATTGAATGGCAACAAGCAGTGTTCTCTTGCTATGGTCTCATCTCCCTCTGTCTGTTCCGAGTGTATAAATGTTTCAAGCAGGTTCAATCTTTGACTGAAAGGTGTTTCACTTGGGTGACTCAACCAAAAAGTGCTGGAAATGGAATGAACAGCATTCTCCTGCTATGCTTGATGTTCAGAGTGGACGGCGAACTGAACAATGGTCACTTTCGGGGGGGAAGTGACCACACGGACTGCAAAAAGGATGGTACACTGTAAATCCGCTCGTCCTGTGACTGTTCAATGACTCTTATGCATTGTTTGAGCATAATGTCCAGCAACTTTTTGAGCCGACAGGATTATCATCGATTCTGTCATGATGAACTTTTCCTGAGAACTCCAGTACACAAAGCCCAGTGCCCGCTTTGAACTATGCCCTGCATAAACTGCTATCGACAAGGACAGGAAGGAATATGAACTCCGGTTGTGGACTCAAAGTTCTGGAATCATCTGAGTTTGGTGCCTGAGGTCGTATGTTGTATTCTGTTTGTAGACATTTGCACTCTGTACTATGTCAGAAAGGAGATGTGATCTATAGCAACGCAGTTTTGGAAATTGAGAACAGCTTATGTGAATTAGGGTAGTACAAAATTCATTCTAATCCTTAAATACTATATTTTCCGTTGTTCGATGCTTGTTGAATTTGGCCTTCTATTTTTTTTTTCTCCCCATTTCTCTTTTATAACTTTGGCTTCTCAGAGTGGACTCAGATATGGAACACTTACGGCAAATTTGCTGGTTAAATTTTTAATTTTGATTAAGCTCAACAGCACTGATCTTTGGATTCCACGGGGAATGCACAAAGGCAAAGTTCCCTGCTGTGTTTTTACAAAGCCCCCACTACTCTGTAGAAGAGGTGAGGTTAGTTAGCATCTTAAGAATACTTTTTGGTTGGTTTAAAGTAGGGATTTTGTTTTGTTTTTCTGATTATAACTCATTTCTTTTATTAGTTGAGATGGCAGATATTTGGAAGATTCGTGACCTGCAATAGATTAATGGGGTTATTTTAAATCTTTTTCTCGTCTCTTCCTGACCCTAAAAGTCCTCCGCTGCAGGATCTTAATTTACATCTGCTTAAGTTGGTTGTTTTTCTAATCTACAGGATTCAAATTTACATTACAAACTCTTGCCTCAAAGGCTTTTGTTTTTATGGCTCCTGGCTAGCTCAGCTGGAGATCTTTTTATAGTTCTGGTGTTGGCCAAATTGTCACAATTTGGTTGTTTTTTAATCTACAGGACACAAGGTGTCTGTTTTTCCTCTTTGAAGCAGCAATTTGGAAGCGGCTGCAGTTTTCACATTCAGGTCTGAAATGATCAAAATTGATCTTTATCAAATGGGGGAATGACTGGTCTGTCTGTGTATGGTTGAAAAGGAAGTCTGATGTGAGAATGATTGGTCTGTCTGATGTGAGAATGAAGTTTGGTGTGAGGAATTTACAGGCAAAGAATGGAGCGAGAATGGGGAGGATTTGACTTGGAGGAAACGTAAGTTCTACAAAGATGACAAAAGACGACCCTTATAGCAGAAATACGGTAAGTATGTTCCATCTCAGAAACGATTGAAAAGTATAATTTCTAGAGCCCATGGAATATGCCATTTAGGTGTGGAAGGAACATTGACACACCTGGGTGACATTTTTTCATGAGACAAGTTGTTAAAAATGAACTGCAGTGTTTATTTAAGGTATAAGTATAAATCTCTTCTCAGACTGTTCATGGCCCGGCCGGACATGAATAGTTCTGAGTTAAGATGATGTTGTTTTTAAATGATTTACACTGCTATAATAAGAAACCAGCGTTAAAAATACAGAAATTTGATGTACGACAAAGAGCACATTTATGCTAAAATCTACAACAGTAAATATCATGGTAAAATATTTGATTAATCATTATCTACCATCATAAGGGTTTCCTAGGAAGATTGGATCAGACAAACCCACTTGAAAAAACAAAACTTCATAAGATATAGAAAAGGCATTGAGATTAAAACATATTTGATTTAGTATATTATCTCTGATCTCAAGGACATTAAAGAAAAATAGAAATATTAAACAATTGGCCTCATAAAGTTTCAATGGCAACAAGACTTTCATTATTATGCCATTGAATGTACAAATGTCATTAAACGGATTCTGTTTGAATGCCACAACAAAAATAACTTTTTCCGTGTCCAACAGCATGTTTCAGGACCTACAGATATAGAAACAATTAACATTTGCTAAAAAATACCAGGTGCTCTTTTCAAAGTAAAGAATGAAGACTATGTATGTTATGAGTGACTAAATGAAAATGATTTTGCACACAGATTGGTTTGCTGATCATAATGGTGGGGGCCACATCCACCACATGTGAGCCAAGAGGTCCCAGGCTCATCAAATCACATCAATTGACTCCGACTGAGGGGGTTGACTAAGCTGCTGATCTGCGTCCACACCAATTGGAGCCATCTAACGGATCCCACCACACCCGGTTCCAGTGTCTACCTGACAAGCTGCCCAAGGACAAGGAGGAGGTCGCTGAAAGAAGATTCATTGGAGTGCCTTTTCCCTGGGCACGGATTGACACAGTTGGAAAAGCTGATCAAGTGTCAATCTGCTGTTTGAAAGGGGGAAATCACTCAAATCCCCTTTTCATCAATTCACAAGGATTGAGTCACACTGGGAATGAAGTCCCGTGACCTTTCCTGCGATCTCTGGCAGTGAGCCAGGGTTCGGAAAGAGGCTGACAAACGCCTCTTCTTAAAATTTTTTTTGACCAACTGTCGAACGCACTTTTCATTCAACAAGACCTTCATCAGGAGATGGCTTCGAGGGACGGACACATCTGCTATTGCGTCGTGACACTTAACCACATCACATAGTGTTATGCCTCACATTTATTATGCCCCTTCCACTGAATTTTTTAATGAATCAAACTGAATTCTGACTGCTAAGTCCCTCTATCTTTCTCTCTCTCTCTCTCTCACCTGCTATTCTTATTTTCTGAACTCCACACATAAACATTGCTTCATTTTTGCGACGATCAAGATTCGCGCTGGACTTTCTCTCTAGACTATTGTGGGATTAAATGTCCGGTTTTTGAACTTATAGAAGTTCAATGGTAGGACTGAAGACATTTAATATTTTCAATTTGATGTTTTACTGTTTTTGAATTTACTTATAGGCATATCAATGTGATATAATCATGAGTGTTTAAAAAGAATACAGTGGAGTAATGATTTTGTGAACTTTATTTTATCCTCTCACCCTCAAAGCTATTGAAGATAGGAATGTGCATGATGTTATTTAGAGCCTTTTGGCATTGGAGTCTAAAAGTCTGGGGTTAGATCCTAATTGCATCTCTCCCCCAGTCAAGAAGGGGAACTGTATGTAAATGTCTGCTTACTAATAACATCACGTCTGCTTGCTAATAACATCACACATTTGGTCACTAGGAGATGACATGTCTGCCCTTTGTTCAATCAAGAGCCAGGAGGAGGAACCTTTTATCTTTTTTGTATAAATGAGTCGATGTTCATACAATTGTCACACACTTGGAATCATCACGTTGCATTCTGATGTGATATTCTGACTGTGTCTTTAGAGGCCTCTAAATAAATTCTTGCAGGAAAACTTCTTCATCAGATCCTGAATACAATTATTTTGGACACGCAAAGATTACACTTAAAATAGTAATCAAAATATTCCTTCATTACAAACAGAAAAACTGTATTTGAAACATCCACACAATTGTAAATAGTACCACGGTTGCACACATTTGTAAATAGTTTGCCAAATTGTTTTGTCAAATTGTTACACTGTTGAATGTAAATAAACGTATTTTGCTATCAAAAAACACTTTTTCATTGTTGGTGGTAGTGTTTTACAGAAGTAAAGCACTGTTTAGGTGTTTGTGGCATCATTCGTGGAAAAAAAAAGGTGTCAAATTAACTAGAGTGCATGAAATAATATTGTTTCACAAAAGCTTGATTTCTCCGTTTTTTGTTTCAAAACAGAGCATTTGGGTGAGACTAACCATTTTCTATTGTTGATTACTGAAAAACGGAATAAGGGAGAAACAAACTTTTTTTTCTGATGAAAGATGAGAGTTCAATCTTTCATTTGTTAGTATGTGTGTTTCCATAGTCCAAACACAAAATTTTCTGTGGACCTTGAAAGATCAGTCAAAATGCTTAAATCGGCTGGCACTGACGGCATCCCTTTTCTGAAAACGTCTGGCAGTCAAAGAGTTAAGTAGTCCAGAAAAATGGTGAGCATCAGGTGGAATTTAGAAGTGGATATACTCAATGCTGACTTAAAAAGAAATGGGTATACTCCGTACACGCGTATACCCTGGACTTCACCACTGTTGACAATAAAAGATAAATTTTCAATAGGATTCAAGTCGGGCGAGTTTTCTGACTAATCAAGACGGTATTCTATTTCGGGCTTTGTGAAGCAGGTCACAAATCCTGCTGGAAAATAAAATCATTAAAATCATTGTCACCAAAAAGTTCAACGCAAACGCTAACATGCTTAGCGCTTGTCAATGTTCCATCGAATTTTTCATGTGTCTGAGCATTCACACTATCTCCCTGAGAATTTATTGGACCACAGCGAGCAACATCCACTGATTGACGTTTATAAGTGTACTTATATTTAATGACATTTGTGCTTCTCCAGACTGTGGGATATGGAGGACCAAATGAAATGCAAAATTTACTTTCACCTGAAAAGAGGACTTAGTGCACTGGGCAACAGACTAGTATTTTTTTATCCTTAGCCCAGCACAAACGTTGCTTTGGGTTCAGGAGTAGTTTGAGTCATGGAATTCTACTGATGTAGTCCACGTCATGTAGACATCTCTATGTGGTGGTTCTTGATGCACTGACACTAGCCTCAGTCCACTCTTCAGGAAACTCTCCCAGATTTTTTTGTTGCCATTGCCTGACATCCTTTCCATCCCTTTCACTTGTGCTCTTTTTCTGGCCACGTTTTCCCCCTCCTTTTAACACTCGGTTCATGTCTATGTTCTGTGAGCAACCAGCTTCGTTTGCAATTTCTTTTTGAGACCTTTGCTCCTTATGGAGGGTATCAATCATGGTTTTCTGCACTGCAGTCAGCAGTCCTCCCCATGAGGCTGAAGGCTACTAAACTAGACTGAGACCATTTAAAGGCTGAGGAAAACCCTTGCAGTTGTTTTGCATTGATTAGCTGACAAGATTAGGACATAGGAAGCCTACAATGTTGAGCTTTGTCACAATTTTGTGAACCACTGTATTTTTTATTTTTGTGTCTTTCTGCCCTAGTCATCAAAATGTAAGCAAATAATGTCTTGAAATACTTCACTTTGTGTGTGGTGAACAAATTATTGAAATAAATGGACTTTTCCTCGATATTCAAATTATATATATTTTTTACCAAAACTAGTGGAGACAGACAATAATTCACACTCATATTGACGTCTCCGAGTGGGATCTGAGTCCACGTCGCCTGCATGGAAGCTGGGCAAACCACCCACTACAGTCAGTGACATGGCAGATAAGCTCAAATGAGTCTTAACGCAATCAAGCTAATGGGCTTTTTTGTGTGTGTGATTTTATTTTATTTTTTATTTTTTTTGGACAGCTCAGTATAGTTCATTTTGTAATTTTACTGATTCGACATGTCATTATCATTGCTCTCTCTTTTTTTTTTAAACATTTTATTTGTGCGTGAGAATGTGTGTGTGCATGTGTGCGTGCATGTGAGTGTGTACTCATTAATTCACCTAAAACCTATTAAAAATCCCATACCGTTTACCTAAACCGAATACTTCAGAATCCAGCTAGAGTTGTGAGGTTGTCAAGAGACCCGAGGAAGGATCAAATAAAAGAAAGGAAAGTGAAATCCAGCACCGACCAGACAAACCCCAGGGACCCCTCGTACCCAGGCATCGGTGCCGGACAGTGCAGGGCATCCGCGCCCACCCCACCTCCAGCCGCGTGGTGGAACCGAACAGTGGGGCAAGAAGGGGAGATGGGAGAACTGGGGGACGGGCGGCACCCCCGAACCCCAAAGCTAACCCTGTTACTGCGTTCGCCAGCTCGCCGACTGGCGAACTCTACCCCTATACCGTGTATGTGACCCCACCCAGTGTATATACAAGTGTGTGTGTGTGTGTGTGGTGCATTAAAATTGGGAGCAGGTGAGATGGAGCAGAGGGAAATTATATCCCCCCTGCTCCGATTCACCTGCCTCCCAGACATGTCAGTGAGTGTATGTGGTGCATTAAAAAAATAGGGGGGGGGGGGGCGTGGTGGCGCGGATACAGATGGGTGACCGCAGCACTACTTAATGCTGCGTTTTTTCCAGATAACAAGAATTGTTTTTTTCGCGATAGTAAGGGTTACAAGTGTAGATTGAAATTGTTTACGTGGTAAGTCAGTCAATGTTAAGGTATTAAGATTTTTTGTTTAAATATATTTTAGATATAGTTCTGTATTAATATTATATTTGTAATATAGCCTAAACATAATGAGCATTCATATTTTAGGTTCTATAACCACATATACAGCATATGTATACATCTAGTAATCAAACAAAGTTTAGTTCCACCAATGCCAATTAGAACAGCCAGGGAGTGGAGTTGGGGTTCCGGAATAGTTGGCCATCGATGTATAGATTATCAACGACTATCGTAGTCCGTTTACCCTCCTGCCTATTTTGTCTCACTATAGGAAACACTATCTTTCGCCTCTCATTAATCTCTCTCGGGTATTGGTCATTCATTCAGAAAGAGGTCCCTTTAAGATCCCGTCCTTTACTTTTAACAAATTATTTTTGTTTAAAATGCTCAAACTTAGCGATAATAGGACGGGGTTTGTTGCCCCTACGGGCTCCAAGCTGATGTACCCGGTGAAAAGAGATATTATTTATTGTCTCCTAAGGAATTTTTAACAACGTCATCATCATTTTTTTTTCTTTTTTCCCAGAGTTATTCTCAGATATGCCTGAGAATATTAAATTGCATGCTATGGGATTGGACATCCAAAACTGTTTCTTTTAGCGTTTATTCTCCTTTTTATTTTTATTTTATTTTATTATTATTTATTATTTTATTTTATTTTTATTTTTTTTTATTTTATTTTCTATTCTTCCTTTTTCCAACTCGGCTGAAACAGCCACGAGTGAAGAGCGTAACTCGGCATTATCTCGTTAGAGGTCACTTACCTGTTGGCTAACGAATTCAAAACTCACCTTTAATTCTTTAACGTCCTCGCGGATGAGGCAGAGGACATCTAGTTTTTTATTTATGGAGTCCAGCATACTGACCGAAACATCCGTAGTAGCTAGATCGTCCGTGTCTGTCGCTGAGTCATTTTATCTCTTCTTGGAAGGTTTCTCAAAGGAATAATCCTCCATCGCGCAGCTGTAAAAGTATCCGTCGATGAAACGTTCAAGGTTCTCCACGCTGGGTGGTATTCCAAATCTGCCGGATGAAAGAGAGAAGAGAAAAGCCAAGTTATACGGTGGTTAAATTCGGATTTGGTTTAGCATAATAGAACTAGTTCTATCTTAGCAGCAGGGCGCCGCCATGTTGGGTATTCCCGGTATTCCCGGTCTCGCTGTAGGTCTCGCGATAGTCACAGCATCTCGCGATAGTACACCGTTTAGTGATTTATTTTGCACTTAAAAATTGTTTAAGAGTGGAAGCTAACAGTTTGATTTGACTCCTGTAATTAAATTCTTGAAACTCTTGCTGTTACATCGTCAAGCATAGATGTGTACTATTAGTTACTTATCTTAAAAAAACCAAAGTATCTCATAAGTGTGGAATGATTAGTGATGGATGATCATTAGGCATTATCTTGATAATTATTAAGGTCTTGTCTCAGTTACAATTCTCAATGATTAAGACGCAATGATTTCTTCAGATCCAAATTTGTTTCACTGTGTTCTTGTTCAAGTGAAATGTTTAATTACAGTAGTGTCGTGGATTCATTAATATTGAAATACAAAAGTTAATTTGAGCATTAAGCAAAGCTTTTCTACAAGTGCAGCTCCCTTAAACTGCATTACTTGGTTGGATTATAGACATTGTATTGGACGTGTATTTCTCACTCTCTCTCATACACAAGCACACACACACACACACACACACACACACACACACACACACATATATATACTGTATATATATATATGTGTGTGTATAAATGTATATATATATATATGTGTATATATGTGTGTGTATATAAATAAATATATGTATATGTATATGTATATGTATATGTATATGTATATATATATATATATATATATACACACACACACACACACACATATATAACTCACAGGGTTAAGTCACAGATGGGAAAAAGGAAAATATGATAGGCAGATAGTACAGTACATTCTAACCATTAAGAACTGTCTTTTTTATAATGACTTCTCTGGGTAAAAATGTGTTTTTTGATGGAAGTTGGAGGAGAACGCCAAAGTTGATTGGCAGACCATTCTGCGACATTGGTCGTCTTCCATTCAAATTGTTCTTTGTGGAAGCAGATAAAAAAACTGACTATCAGGCTCAAATCTTAAAGAGCTCATTCCAGGTTGTAGTGGACTATAGAAGTCCACTATGGTGTGCCCACAGCCCTAAATAGGATGAACTGTGTGATGATATTTGTTTTATTAATATGAGATTAAGTTGTGCATGTCGCAATTTGTGCAGTAATCTCCTTTTAAGTACTCCTATTCATGCCTGTCATAATTGGAGCGACCAGTGTGAGAGCTCCAGGCATCATATCAGATACCGGTAGTTGTTTGGATTCATGTTTTGTCAGCAACACTTTTTATTAGTTGGAACCTTTTTGAGCCTTCCTTGCACCTTAGTATGTAACCAGTGTGTATTTAATCTCATTAGTATTAGACACACTCTGTAACTTTTTCTCCTAAAATCCATTTTGCAGATAAACTTGGACAAGAAAAAACTGAATAATACAACAGAGAAAGGTTCTAAAGATGATAAATTGGACTGCATAGTTCTTAGGACACTAGCACTTTTACACAATCATGGGATCAATTATTCATATAATAATATTGATTAGTGCAGACTTGAGAGTGCTCAGTAAAGCCATCATGTGAATACCGCAGGGTTTTCCAATAGAATCACTCAGTGTAATTTCACCAGGTATTAGATTATTAAAATTATAAATCAGTCTGAGGATGACAGCAACGTTGAGTGTGAGTGCTTGTCACAAACCCTATTTTGATTGTTTTGACCAGTTACTGATGGAATTACTTGGAGATCTTACAATAAGAAAATATTGATGCAGTTCACGTATTGATATAAAATGTTTTACGGTCTAGTTGTGAATATTGTGCTTGAATTAAGGCATCGTAAGATCAACACTCGGGTATAAGACAAAGCATTAAGTCCCAAGGCTTGGAATTAAGATGCATGACACACACTCTTTATAATGTGTATGAATGCAGTCACCAGCATATCCACTGTAACCTCATTGTCCTCAAACCACGACACATCCCATTGCTCAATATAGTAACTGTCAAGATTAGGGATGGGCGAGTACCGATATCAGTTATTGGTGTCGAGCTGATACGCTGTCTTATATCAAGGTATTACACTCGTGACAATGCTGTTTTACAATCAAGAACTAGAAATGTGTACAATAGAACATTGCCATTAATTACATGCAATTTTATGGGGGGAAATATTCAGATACATACCGCTATGTCTTACTTTTAAATTATCTGTCAATGTGTTTTTAAGAAAATGTAATGTACCAAAAGTACGTGTGGTATCGGTGCTTGGTATCGGCGACTATTCAGGGATGAGTCCTGGTACTGTTATCTGTCTGAAAGATTTGGTATTTAAACATCCTTAGATTTAAAATAAATAAATAAAGATTTTAAAATATATATTTTTGTGTGTGTCTATTAGAAGCCAAACGTACAATAATTATGAGAAAGAAGCTACAAAGTTCACAAGGTTTAGCCATTGTCACACCTGGGCTTTCCCATTCGTTATACTTAAGGGTACAAAAGAGAAATGATTCTCCACAAAACAGAAGCATGACACAGAATGGATATATTGCAGTTGGCTGTATTATTGATTATACCACTCCCGAGGGCATGTGATACAACCTGGCTGGGTCAATTTTCCACTCTCTGTTCACAAACACACAATTTCCTCTTTGCAGTGAAGCAGTTTATTCAATGTTTGTGTCTCTGTGTGCAGTGGCAGAGCCAGACTTTTATTAAATTGGGGGGAGTGGGGGGCTAGCGTTGGCCAAGGATACTTCATCCAAAGATTATGCCAAATTTGTTTCATGAAAATTTATTTCAATCGGAGTGTCTAAATGTTGAAATATATTTAAGTACATATTAAGCGCACAGGAATTTTGTACAAAATTTAAAAAAAATCATTCAGTCTATGAACAATAAACATCAGTACTGTTTAACGTAAATGTGCCGTGTCCCGTTCTGCTGCGTTGGGCTTGGGGCACGGGCCGTGTTGGGGTGGGGGGCGCTCCTGGCTCCTGGGTTTGCTCTCCGGCCGGTGGCCCCTGCACGGCCCGGGTTGTGCCTTGGCGATGCCGTGGCCCGGGGGGCTTGGGGGGTTGTGCTTGCTCTGTCCTGGCCGGGGTCGACGGTTCCCCTCTTTGGTGGAGGTTTTCATGCATGCCAAATCCACCACACCAGCATCTACTGAAATTCAAACACAATCTGCTTCTTCCTCTGGTCGTTGAATCGGTGGAGGCTGATGTCTGTGGATCTCACTCTGCTTCATCTATCCTTCCTTCCTTTCCTCAGTCTTTCCTTTGGTCTCTTGAGATCTCCCTAATTTGTTGGAATTTAGATGTTTCTGGGGTTGGTGAAAGATTCTGGTTGGTAACCTGGTGGGGTAGTAGGTGATGTCTGGCTGGTGCTGGATTTCACTTTCTTTTCTTTGATCCTTCCTCGGGTCTTCTGACAACCTCACGACTCTAACTGGATTCTGAAGTATTCGGTTTAAGTGAACAGTATAGGATTTTTAATAGGTTTTAGGTGAATTCATGAGTACACACTCACACGCACGCACATGTGCACACACACACCCGCATACTCACGCACATAATTATTATTTTTTTAAAAATAAGAGAAAAAAAAATGCCCAATGTAAAATACTGTTATGATTGGGTGTCCTGTCTGACTTGTAAGGTTTTGTTTGCACCTGTACTCGTCATCCTGTTCCCTTGTGTCATCCAATTATCTCCCCCAGCCACTTGTGTCTTGTCCAGTTGTCTCTCGTTGTCTCGTCAGTTGGCTTGTATTTAGTTCCCTGGTTTTGTTCAGTCTTTGTTGGATCATTGTCGCTGTCACCACTGGTGTTTTGTCGTTACTTTGATTCTTGGTCTTTTCAGATCTTTGTTGGTTTTGTTCACCCAGTACACCTGTTTGTGGTTTTTGTTAAATAAATCGTTTTTAGTATTACATGCATCCCTGCCGTGGTTCTCCTGCCTCCCTGCATTTGGGTCCTCCATACCGCACCGTGACAAATACACAAACTCAGCACTGAACTAAAGCTAGCATTTATCATCCACTGAAGCCATCACACCACAACAGGTAAGGTATTTTTTTATTGTTTGAATAGTGTATTGTACTGTAAATGTAGAAATTAAAATGGGATTTTTTTGTTCTTGGAGCTTGGGAAATGATTAATTGCATTTATATTATTTCCTATGGGAATTTTTTGGGGGGAGGTTGAACAATTCAGATTTTGAACACTTCGCAGGAACGAATTGTGTTCAAACTCCGAGGTACCACTGAAAAATGGTCATGAAAAACAGTTAAGAGCTCAAAAAAATTACTCGATAACTGCGACTATCAAGCCGGTTTTAGGCAAGAAGCCGTACCACTGGGTCCTTTTGAAAGAGTGAAACAAGATATGCTGACAACAGCTGGCTCTGGATCTGACTCTTCTACCCCCGCATCATCCATCCTTTCATCATCAGAAGCAGGGGCCTCTGTATTCTCCCTTGATGGTACTCCATTGTATTAAAAAAAAAAACAACAACAATAATAATAATCAGTGTAATCGGAATTTTAAAAAAACAACTACCATTTCAAAAAAACACCACACATGATCCATCAATAACAATTCAAAGTGTCTCAAATTAACTGAGCATGAGATGTTCTTACATTCTTTCTCCTTGTTATTGCTGACGTTACTGCCAACTGCTTGACTCTATGCCTTATTTGATGGCTTGCTTCAATTAAGGAACAAGTCATATATTTTCTTTCCTTGTCATTTCATTTTCCAAACACCCTATGAAAAATAAATACATTTGTTACTCCTACTACTACTTTATTTACAAACACATATTTTATTAATGTGATTGATTAATAATAATGTTAATAAATCCTTCACATCTAGACTAAAAACATTAGGGCATAATCACAAGAGAACAAGAATAAATGTAAACGTCAGTTAGCGTCTGTTTGAACTTTCAACCATTTGGGTGGGTGCTATTATACTGCATAACAACAATGCATTCGTTTTTAGCTTGTGCAAAACAACGTTAGCTTTATGATGTCCGTCCAAAACAATCTATCCGAGCATAAAAGTTATTTTAAACAGTCACTCACATCTCACAGGGAAACCAACATGACATTGCCAAGTTTGCCAAATGCCAACGTGCAATCTTGATGTGACGGCACTCAGGAGACTGTTTCTACTGTATAATAACAGATGATTCTCCTTGTCCAGACTCCTAGTGAGGTGGATTACAACGCTTTGTGGTAAATAGCGCCAGCTCCTGTGCAGGAGGAGCATAACAATTAGTAGGCGTCTGGAAAAAAAATGTCATGTCGTGATTTGTCAATCAATGGTTCCTGCGGGATCCAATCACATTTGAGCAGGGGCACGTCTTTGGTGCACTTTCCCCTTTATGTTGCGCCAAATGTGCTCTATAAGTAATAGAAGTGGACTGCAGGCTGGCCATTTCAATACCCAGATCCTTTTCCTACGCAGCCATGATGTTGTAATTGGTGCTGCATGTGATCTGGCATTATCGTGTTGAGAAATGCAAGATCTCCTCTGAAAGTGATAATGCCTGGATGGGAGCATATGTTGTTCTCGAATCTGAATATAAACTTTCTGCATTGACGATGCCTTTCCGATGTGGAAGCTGCCCATGCCACACGCACTCATGCAACCCTATACCACCACAGATGCAGGCTTATAAACTGAGTGCTGATAACAACTTGGGTTATCCTTGTCCTCTTTAGTCACTATGATATAGCGCCCCAGTTTTCCACAAAGAACTTCGAATTGCGATTCGTCTGACCGCAAAACAGGTTTCCACTTTGCCACACTCCATTTTGAATAATCCTTGCCCCAGAGAAACGCCTGCGCTTCTTGGTCTGCTTTAGAAATGGCTTCTTCTTTGTACTGTAGAATTTCATCTGGCAACGGCGGCTGGATTGTGTTCACCCACAATGTTTTCTGGAAGTATTGCTGAGCCTCTTCTGTGATTTCCCTTACAGTAAGCATTCCTGTTTGTGGTGTAGTGCCGTTTAAGGGCCCGAAGATCATGGGCAGTATGATTTTTCGGCCTTGACCCTTACACACAGAGATTGCTGGTAAACACCTCTCTGATATTTCTCCACTATCTTTCTGCGCAACGTTGGAGGAATTGGTGATTCTCTACCCATCTTCACTTCTGAGAGACGCTGCCACTCCAAGAAGCTCTTTTTTATTACTCTAATCAAGTTGCCAATGGACCTCATTAGTGGTAACTGGTCTTCCAGCTGTTTTTTTTGTGTGTAATTGTGTAAGTGCAATTGACTTTTCCAGCCTCTTATTGCTACCTGCCCCAACTTTTTTAAGCTTTGTTGGCACCATGACATTTACAATCAACATATTTTCCCCTTAAAATTATACATGTTCTCAGTTTAAACTTTTGACCTGTCATCTATGTTCTATTCTGAAAAAAATATTGACCTCCAAAAACATTGTGTTGCTATGGAGGACAAAGAACAGCTAGCACAAGACTGCCAGCGCTGGAAAAAGCTGATTCATCTGGTTGGCACAGGCACGGCCCTTTCTCTCATATAGTTTGCCCACTTGGAGCCCAGTTAAGGCCATTCAGATCCCAGTTCAAGACCATATAAGCAAAAACAGATGGTACACACACGGTCCCCATATGAAATTCCCCATTTGGAGCCCACCCAGTCAAAAACACCATTTAAGCCTATGTGGGCTAACACAAGTGTGCCCCTGGCGGAACCCTGGAGCAAAACCAGATGGAACCCATGCCCACTACCTAAGAAGCCCACATGGGCTCCACATGGGGCCCGACTCTCTCATTCACCCATTTGCTCATACTAATAGATAAGGGAAAACAGCTTGGCACCAAAACCAACATTTTTTTATTTTATTTTATACGATGATCATACATTTTACTCCGCATTCAATTTCAATATGCATCATGACAGTTACAGTACAATAGCTAACAGTAAAAGAACAAAAATAACATGTATTTTTCTGAAATGTTTAAGTACATATATTAATTTTATACTCAAGTCATTTGTTCCATTTTTAGAGGTAGTGTACTCTTCATGTTATCTTACTTCCACCTATGCTAATATAGCAAGGCAAATGTTTTAAACAAACAAGGCAGGTGAGAGTATAATGTTGTGAAATAGAGATAACTTTTCATTGGGGTGGGGGAATGGGGGTTATGCTTTTCTTATGCAAATGACTTGGTAACACTTTCAAATAATGATAAAATTGTAAGTACTTCAGTTCTGTGTTGTTGCTCGCCGTAAAAAAAAAAAGGCTCTGTGACCTGACTTTATGATTAGCAAAGGTTGCACTTGAAGCAGTTAAATAATTTTTACATTTTATTTGATATGTGAACAAATGAGTTGGATTACACTGACATAAAAAAAAATAAATAAATAAACTTCAAGGGTTAGGGCCATATTGAGGGACTGGGTGACCCCTGCCATGGCAGTGCTGGTGAGGAGGTGGTGCTGGTCTTGAAGAGAGAGGAGGATGTTGTGGTAGTTTTACTGTGGGAGAAGGAAGAGAAATGGAGCAGGAAACAGCAATAACCACACCAGCAGTATGTGTGTCAGGCTCCCATACTGTAGACAGTTGCACTATTTACACTATATTAAAAAAAATACCTAAAACATCTCAAACTCAAGGCAGAATTTTGGGCCCAATATGTCCTTACCTAGGAGTACTTGAGCATATTGCTGGGGATATGTGGAATAAATCAAGTTAGATTAAACAAAATAATTAGATTAAATATCGATAATAAAATTAAGGACATGACATAAAATAATTTTCACATTATAATCAGTTGTTACATTCAGCTTCTGGAGAATCATCTATATGAATGAGGGGTGGTCACTGTATGATGAAAGGGTTCAGGGGTACACAAGACACAAAACGGTTGGGAACCGCTGTATTAGAATATTAGGCCATATGAATCAGTTTACCTTTGGGTCTGTCAAGTCACATAAACCATCTAAGCGTTTCATCCCATAATTCATTTGTCCCTAATCAAGCTGTTCACAGGGGCATTAAGCTCAAGAGTCAAGTGACGCTCTATGAGGATTTATTGATTGTGGCAGTGTCATTTCAGGAATATCATATAACTTGATGATATCCGGATACCAATGTTATCATTTGGAAATATGCTTCGAGCCCAACTATCCTATTGCCTGTAAATGTATCCTCACAAAGCTAGGAAATCTGTTTTTTATACTCTGTTTGAAATGAAATACATTATAACCCTATACTGATTTGTTTTTTTTTATGCATTGACCAGCTACTTAGTCGAAAAGTTAATGACATGGTTGGTTGGATTTTTATCCATACAATAAACAGACACATCGGTTACACATATAGTAAATGAAACCACTGGCCATCCTAAAAATACATTATACTTTGATTAAAAAAATCATTTACACTTTCAGATTCAAATATTGTATTGTATTTCAGCCTATGGAAAGGTATTTATTGGGACAAACAGTTACTGAATTTAAAGTGCTTTGGGTAAAGCAGCAGACGTTAATTAAATATACAGTACATTGTTCAAAATGACATCAATAATTAATATAGATTAAAGTCTTGGTTCACTGGAGCTGCAAATGTTGAGTGCTGGCAAAGTGGAGGTAGGGAAATTAAAATGTTTTATTGTCTTTAAACTCTTAAGTCATTACATCGGAGTGCTTAGTGTTTGGTTATTTTAGTTTTTTAAATGTAAAATGCCTACAGCTAGGAAATTGATGACTTGATTGGTTTTATGTGTATGACGGATGGAGAAACAAATAATGCATTTTACTTTAATATTTGACGATGTGTTAGTTTCATAATGCTGTAGAGCTGAGAGTCAGCACAAAGATCCAAAGAATTTGTGATTTTTGCGATGCGAACATAACGGCAAACACGAGACCGAACCTGACTGCATTGCATCTGGGAGACTCGTTACCTAAAACTTAGTTAAAATATTCCAACAAATATACAGGGTGACCCAAAATTGCAACCCACGTAATTTTGAAAACTGATGATGGAATTGCGTTATTTGTTACACAATTTAAATGGATTTGCTGACAATTCAGTGATGGAAATTTTAGCTCTATAGTCCATACGGTCTAGAATTTACAGTCTTTCTAAAATGTGCTCCAAATGTCCAGTTGGCACCTAAGACTAGGGCTGCGTTTAAAATATCGAATCAATATTGCTTTTCATAGCCCAATATCAATTCATAAAACCATGTAACGATTTCTTTTAATACAGCTTTTTCCGGTATATTAATGTGCCTGAGGCGAGCACGTACTTTTTCCAAACCTCGTGTGCCCTTCTGTTATTCACAATACCCCTAAAGCAGAGGTGGGCAATCTCGGTCCTCGAGGGCCGGAGTCCTGCAGGTTTTGGAAGTTTCTCGCTTCCAACACAAGCTGATTCCAATCAACAGGATCGTTATCAGGCTTATGCAGAGCTTCCTGATGAGCTGATCATATATCAGCTGTGTTGGAGAAGGGCAACATGCAAAACCTGCAGGACTTCGGCCCTCGATGCCCACCTCTGCCCTAAAGGAACCCAGTGCTTTCAAAGAAAGGAAACAGCTCAAGCATGAACTGTTCCGAGCTGCTGAATGCTATATAACTTTAAAAATGGGCTGCGTTTTAATGCAAGCGGATCGCATCGCGGGTCTTCCTCGAAAAATACAGACATGCAAACACACACTGTTTAGACCAGGGGTGGGCACACTGGGTCCTCGAGGGCCGGAGTCCTGCAGGTCTTGGATGTTTCCCTTCTTCAACACAGCTGATATATAATCACCTCATCAGCAAGCTCTGCATAAGCTTGGTAACGATCCTGTTGATTGGAATCAGCTTCGTTGCAGCAGGGAAACCTCCAAAACCTGCAGGACGCCGGCCCTTGAGGACCGAGTTTGCCCACCACTGGTTTAGACAGATGCACTATGGAAACGCTTTTCTTTTTGCAGTATTTTTAAATGGCTTACCTTCACTAACATTTTGCGCCACATTGGAGCCAAAAGAAGAATCCTGATTGTTTACTGTGCATCTTGCTGCTCTAAATAAATTGGACATAAAAAAATAAAAATGTGGATGCATAATTATCCACTATGACTGTGTCTCTTATGTCAGTTTGTTTTTATTTATTTATTAACCACTGGAACCTTAACATGAAAACCGTCACAGGAATGTGAATGTCGTGATTTGCCAGAGTATTTTTGCCACTTTATGTACATAGCACTGTAGTTTTAATTGATTTCAATTATTATTTATTATTTTGATCAGGTCATTTTCAATAAAATATACATGATTAATGTAACTGCATTGGATTCAATTATAAATGCAAATATTCATATTTTTACTAATGCTCCAAGTAAGAGAAATAAGTTTCTACTATTTGCAACATTGGTACTTCTGAGAATGTCTTCCAAATGAAAGTAAAATTGGCACTGCATGAAATCCTCAATTGAAAATCAATGTGGATCAAATCGAATCGGGCCCTTCTGAATCGAATCGAATCAAATCGATACCCAGCCCTACCTAAGACACTCGGAAGTGGCGTGCTAAATGGTCAATAACACAGACACACTCTTCTCTTGGAATAGCACTGGTCTTGGCTGTAATTTCTGCCTTCAAGTCTCTGATTTTATGGTGGTTGTTGTCAAAATCCAGGTTGACGTAAAAAAAAATCACTAAATCAATAACACATAACTCTTTTGTCCCCAACCCCCTGTGTGAGCTCCTTTTTTTTTAAATATAATTTTGTAAGGGTACAACTTTAAGACCATGATCAAATTCTGCTTCAGTGATTCCCGGGGAATGCCTAGCTCCTGGCTGTGCCTCCAAATCGATTTCTTAGGGCTGCAACTCAGACGTAATTTAGTTTGGACCCCTTCAGCTTTAGAGCTCAAGTTCTGAACATTTCTTTTTTATCCGCACAGATTTAAATGACCTAGTCTGAAAATACCATCTCCACGCAAAAAGTCCTCTGACAGAAGTGACCAGATAGTTCCTGTGTGACGTCATCACGTCGTGCGCGTCCATATTTTTTTGTCTGATTTCATAGCAACTGGCATGGTGTGCTTGCTTGTAAATTTCAACAACCCTTTTCACAACCGCGGTTGTTTCTTGTTGGGTACATGGATGCACTAAGAAAGCTGATGGAAATCGTAAATTTAGATTATATTCCAGTCCAAAGATCTGAGCACATGAAGGTGATTTCACTAAATGTGATCACGTCGCAGACTGTGGTTAGCCAGTGTCAACAGAAAGGATGAACCCACGAAATACTTCAAGATCTGCTCAGATCACTTCATCACAGGTTAATTAGTTTTCCTTTTTTTCTTTTCTTTTTTTTCTGGAGAGCTCAGTATTGTTCATTCATACCGATTTGACATGTCATCATCATTGCTCTCTTTTAAAAAAAAAAAAAATGTTTTTTTATTAATTTTTATTTTGTATGTGCGTGTGAGTGTGTATTCATTAGTTCACCTAAAACCTATTAAAAAATCCCATACCGTTCACCTAAACCGAACACTTCAGAATCCAGCCAGAGTCGTGAGGCCGTCAGGAGACCCGTGCTCTCCCTGGTGTCCGGCGCGGCGCTGCCCCGGCGTGGTCCGTCGCTCCGGGCCCGGCGACGCGGTTCGGTGCCTGTGGGCCTCGGAGGTGCCCCGTGGCTCCCTTTCCCCTCCCCCTTTCTGCCTCTCCCTCATCGCCTCACCCCACCCATCCTCCGCCTCCCTGTCCCTTCTCCCTCGTCACCCTTCCTCCTCCTGTCCCTCTCTCTCTGCGGCCCTGTCACCGCCCCTTGCCATTCTTGTCATCTCCTTCCCCCGTTCCTTTCTCCTCCCCTGTTCCTTTCTCCTCCCCTGTCCGCCTTCCTCCCCCTCCCCTGTGCCGGGGGCTCCATCCATGGCGCGGGTTTCGGGGTCCGGGTGCGGGTGGGTGTGATTTCTGTTGTGCCTGCCACGCTCCGGTGGGCCTCCAGGCACCTCGGGCGGTCCCCAGTATCCGGGGGGCAAGCCCTATCGCCCCGCCGGGCTGTTCCCATATCCCGGTTTGGTGGGCGGGTTTGCCTCCTGCCCCCGCCCGGTTGGGAAGGGCCCCGCTAGTCGCTCCTCTTAACTCACTGCACTAGTTTTGCACAATACTCTTTATTAATAGACAAATAGGGCACATAACACACTTTGGGGGCGGGGGGTTGAGACACCGTCTTCTTCTGGAGAGCTCAGTTCATTCGGTAATTTTACCGATTTGACATGTCATCATCATTGCTCTTTTTTTTTTCTATTATTATTTTTTTAATAAATTTTTATTTTGTATGTGCGTGCGTGTGAGTGCGTATTCATTAGTTCACCGAAAACCTATTAAAAAATCCCATACCGTTCACCTAAACCGAACACTTCAGAATCCAGCCAGAGTCGTGAGGCCGTCAGGAAACCCGAGGAAGGACCAAAGAAAAGAAAGGAAAGTGAAATCCAGCACCGACCAGACACAACCCACCACCCACCGGGCCACCAACCAGAGTCCTTCACCAACCCCAGAAACATCTAAATTCCAACAAATCAGGGAGACCTCAAGAGAACAAAGGAGAGACTGAGGAAAGGAAGGAAGGACAGACAAAGCAGAGTGAGATCCACAGACACCAGCCTCCACCGATTCAATGACCTGAGGAAGAAGCAGATTGTGTCTAAGTTTCGATAGATGCTTGTGTGGTGGATCTGGCATTCATGAAAATCTCCACCAAAGAGGGGAGCCGTCAACCCCTGCCAGGACAGAGCAAGCGCAACACCTCAGGCCATGGCAGCGCCAAGGGACAACTCCGGGCCCCGCAGGGACCACCGGCCGGAGAGCAAACCCAGGAGCAGGAGCGCCCCCCAACCCAACACGGCCCGCGCCCCCAACCCAACACAGCAGGACGGGGCACTGCAGGCCCGCCAGGCACCCCACCAGTCCACAGCCCCTGCTCCCCCCATGACCCCCGCCCCCCCATCCATCCCCGCCATCCACCTCAGCCCCAGCCCACCCCCCCAGCACCCCCCACCCAGTCACGGAGGGGGTCCCCAGCCCAGGGGAGGCGGAGGAAGACGGACAGGGGAGGGGGGAAAGGATGGGGGAAGGAGACGACAAGAAGGGCAAGGGGCAGCGGCAGGGCCGCAGAGAGAGGGGGAGAGGAGGAGGAAGGGTGACGAGGGAGAAGGGACAGGGAGGCGGAGGACAGGTGGGGAGAGGCGAGGAGGGAGAGGCAGCAAGGGGGAGGAAGAGGGTGGGGAGAGGGAACCACGGGGCACCCCGGCGGCCCACAGGCCCCGAACCGCGTCGCCGGGCCCGGAACAACGGACCGCGCCAAGAGCCCCGCAACGCAGCACCCCGCAAGAGACCCAGGAAATGGCCTAGACGCAGCCGCCACCCAGCAGCCAACACAGGGGCAGAGCTGCCCACGCCCAGCCAGGGGGGGGGGGGGGGGGACAGCACCTATAGAATTAACCCACTGGCATGCAGTGAATCCGAATATTCGTTTTCCTTTTAACATTTGTTCTTTTACTAAGCATGTTCATATTGTGCACATTGTCTTAGTCCGTTCCTATCCGGTCTAGCGCCTGCACGCTAAAACCCCACAATAGTAAACAGTACTACCCCTTACAATAAATGACTTCACACAACCACTTGGCACGAGTGAAAAAAGGGCATATGTTATCATGCATATCCTGCAAGTTCACTCAACCTAGAACATTTAATAAACAATAGACAAGGAAGGAAGACAAGATATTTAGATTATTTTTGCTCACAAGGAGAGCGGATGTGCACAGATTACAATCTCCTACCCGTTCTGAGCACATTCTGCAGAGTCCTCTTTTTAATAGGATTTTCCCTAGTTTACACTGATGTTGCTGCTCTAAAGTTGAGGGGGAATACACAGCAGCAACCTTCAAGGATATGAGTCATGCAGATAATAATAAAGACGTGTCGGCACTGAAGCTTTCAACAGTCAAAATTCAACTGTTGATCTCCAAATTTTTTCAGCCGCTATCTTGTGATAAGGCACAGTTCCTGCCCTGCAGCTGCAAGAGCATTGATCAGTTTTGCAATACTATAAGAGTAAATGTGGGATAACTTATGTACATTTATTCTAACATATCCTCAGTAAAATAGCATGCCCACATGCAAAAACATTATGCCAGGTATTTTAATGAGCACAACTGTAGTTTCCATAAATGCATATAAGCAAAGATAGCTACGATGTACCTTGCACTTCAAGCACCCATCCACAACACAGCTGGTTGATTACCTCCATTGATTTATATGCCTTTAGCTGTTCAAAGGTATACACACTCTTCACATTTATAAGGTAGTTCACGGTGTCCATGTACGTGACCGGTGGCTGGCGCACCTGTCACCAGATCTTCCTTCTTCAATGTATAGAGATCCCCGCCATCAGTCCAATTTTTGTAACGTACCGCTGGCGTTCCTTTGCCTGTAAGATTTCCCGGCAGAACGCGTACTGTTGCATACTCATTGCCGTCAATTTAGCCATTGTAATAAGTGTCGTTTATACTATTGTCTAGGCTTCAAGCCGTGACAATCCAAGCAATATGGTGGAAGGAAGCTGGACACACCCACCTGACTATCTGTCTAGGTAAGTTGTGTAGACTCGTCTAGTGTTGGGGAATGGGCATTCAGAGCCGTATTCCTGAACATGCAAGTCATGTACTTAAAAACTGAGATACTACTGCAAATTCTCTTTTACTTAATGGTCTTTTCACAAGGAGAGCAGCTTGAGCTCCACTTACACAGAGAGGTGGAGAAAGGTAAAGTGGATGTGACAGATCATGAATCAGGAAGTCAAACAGTGCCCAACCGTCTGGAACATCCAATTCTACATTAGCCATTAAATACACATTCATTAAGACCCGTGCACACGGACACGCACACGGGGTCTGAATGCTTTACAAAGACATACGAGTGTGAGAGGGACACAGTTTGATGTCTTTTTGATATACACTGGTCCCTCGCTACTTGGCGGTTCACTTATTGCGGATTCACACTATCACAGATTTTTATCCCCCCCATCTTCAATAGTGAGTACCCAATGTAATATTTGAGTAAAATAAGCAGCTCTACACAGCTCTTTCTTTCATTTAACACAATCTATTACATTTTAACCAAAATATAGAATATTGGTTAAATTAAAAAACGTGTAGCATGATAAGTAAAAAAAATAAATACTGAAATTTTTGGTCTTTTAATTCTTCAAGTCACTGTCTCATCACTTGTGAGCTATTTTTAGAACAGATCCCAGTTACTCATACACAATGCGTGTCTCATTCCTCCACTCACCCTCCTCCATGCACTTGCAGAAATAGAAAAACAAGTTATTTGAAGGCAATTAACTTCAAAAAAGCTGCTCGTGGCGCTCATTAAGGTGTCAGACGATATTTTTTTTTTTTTTTTTTAATGACCTCTACTTCGCGAAAATTCACCTGTCGTGTAAAGTGAGGAAACACTATATACTGTTGTCCTTTGATATGTTTCATTATTTAATTAGAACTGCAACCTGGGGTTTTGAGTGTAGTGATATGATGATATTATACAGGGAGTCCTTGATTTACGGACAAGTTCCATTCCTACACTTCCGATTTAAGACAGGTTTCACCATTAAAGTCGATATTTACATCTAAAAATGTTGTACTACAGATGAGGTACGGGCTTCGTAAAGGCCAAACGTTGTAGGTCGCATACGTCGTAACAAATTAATTGACATGTTTACAATTGACTAAAAAAAGCAGAAAATGCAATTATTGCAGTTGGGTGTTTTTCATGTCTGGACCTCGGTCAATTGGGCTGATCGGGTTAGTGGACCTCTTGCCGATTTAGTTGGGGACCCCTGAACTATACGAATACATTGCAATGTTGATGGTACCTAATGAATAGGACATACTAAAGTGAAATCTTTTTTTTTTTCCCGAGTAAGCGTTCACATTACATACTAATTCATTCACTCCCAGCCATTTTCATTGAAGCAACCCCCTTCGCTCCCGGCTGTTTTACTGGATTTTGACTGAGTTGCAAGACCCACAGAATATGTGTTCTATCGCTATATAAACATGGAACCTACCAAGAGAAAGATTAGTCTCTTCTTTCATCAGGAATAAAAAAAAAAAAAGTATATTTGTATCTGTTTTCCGTTTTGCAGCAATTAGCATTAGAATATAGTTAAGCATTATTAACAAACCTGTTGAAAACACTGGGAAAAAGAGTTTGTTGCATGGCCCAGGCTTATCTTTTATACTGTTCTGCCACCTGCTGGCCATTTTTTTTTGTAATAACTACTATTGCTTTAAGCGACCTCTTCAGGTCAGAAGCTGCATCAAAGCCTTCTGTATGCTCTAGCATAAAAAACAACATTAAAAAAAAAGAGGTATAAATCTGTTTTGGGTAGTGAAGGACAAAGTATTTAAAAACGTATTTGAACTTTTTGGGGTTTAAATTAGCTAATTGCAACCTCAGTGTGTGCGCTAAAGAAGAGTCGATGTCACACGCACACACACACAGACGCACACGACGCTGTGTTTATGGAAGTTAGATGCGTATGGTCCAGTGTGTCAGGGCAAACTGACTTTTGTAAGCCCGTCGTCGATGCTCATCTTTTTACAGAGTGATGTGAGAGGAGGTAGAAGTAATATTTTGGGAAAATGAGGCGAGTCTTTTCCATTTCCTCATTTCTTGCAGATGTCTACTCAAGATGACATAACATCATTGTCGCGCATAATAAATGAACCATCTGTGTGGTGTAATTACTAATAATCAGCACACATAACAACATTATGCTTAAGGCTTCAAATGGGATTAAATTAAAATCAAATATAAAGTCCCTCAAAACCGTTTTGCAGATTCATGTACACCTCCTGACTAGGCTGATTGCTGCCCACAGATTCCCGCATTTACACACTTCTCTGCAGCTTTGTGATGCATCTCCATGGCACAACCCTATTCTGTACATCAGGCTTCCCAATCTTGGTCCTCAAAGGCCGGGGTCCTACAGGTTTGAGATGTCTCCGTCCTCCAACATACCTGATTTCAAAGATCAGAATCGTAATCAGGCTTTTGCAGAGCTGATACGTTGATTATATAAATCAGGTGTGTTGGAGGGCGGAAACATCTAAAACCTGCAGGGCTCGAGGACCAGAATTAGGGAAGCCTGCTGTACATCCTCCACTGGGCAGAAATGATGCCAAAGGCATTCTCTCCCATCAGTCAATCTGGGGAGTGATGGTAATCAGATGTCTGGTGCCAATGTGTCCTAGGAATATTATCATTAGATGTCTCCAGAGTTCAAAAGCCTTGCCAGCGTCAAAGACATGGTTGAGGTCCTGGAAGTAAGCCGGTCAGCAGGCAATTGGGTTATGCCAGAGCGCAGCTCTTTACCAAAAGCCAAGTGGTCACTAGTCACTTGTTCCGCCGAGCCCCCAACATCAATGGCTCGGAAACAATAATCAGCATCCACAACTGCCAAGAGAACCAATGAGAGCGTTCCCTTGCAATTGTAGAATATGGATCTGGAGTTAGCAGGGGCTTTGAGCACAACTTGCATCCCATCCAGTGCTCAACAGATGAGAGGAAAATCCCACCGCTCCTCAAACCTCGCTGCAATAAACCTCCACTCCGTTGTGGTGGGCATGGCCATGAGCTCCTCCACAAGACATGAGGGGTTTACCGATTATTAGCCGGGCCAATTATGGGTGCTGATATTTGGCATTTTGACAAATATCGGCATCGGCCTTTTGACAAATCTGAAGGCCGATAAAGCTGGTATCTCACTGAGTGGTGAATGCTTGCGAAAGTAGCGAATTTAGGGTTTTCATTAGGATTTGTAAGATGTTAACAGACAGTTTTTACTTTTTGCAAAGACATTTTGAACATATTCAGTCAAATTTTGACTGTCTGAGAAGATCTTTTGAAACCTTTTACGAACCATGACAAAATCCCCAAGTTAGCTACATTCACATGCATTTGTCGCTCAGTGAGATTTACATTTCTACTTTACAAAAAAATTAAGATGATACTGGGAACTCCCTACACTTTTTATTTTTTTTAAGTGAAAAAAAAAACGTTTTGGAAAACTTTATTTACAGTAGAAAACTTTAGGGAACTATTTATCTCCTTAGTTTTTAATTTGGCTTAACACATGCTGATTACCCTGGAAGCTCCCTGCAATTACTTTGTTAGCGTTTTTAAACAAAGCTGTCAATTATTTATATGTTTCAAATTAAAAAAAAATGTGTTTCCATGCTAATATTTTCTCTTTAACTTCTAATGAATATCGTCTTGAAATATCGGTTATCAGCCTACTTGACTTCTAATAATCGATATAGGTATCTGCCATAAAAAAAACATATCGGTCTATCCACTAAGACATACCCAGACAGCTTTCACAATTTCTGGAGCAATTTTTGAGACAGTAGTGACGCCGATACGGAGACTATTTGCGATTGTCCTTCCTTTGTCATCTTTGGCAAAGTGCAAAAAAATGTTGTCACTATTTGGTAAATCTCAAATTTTTTACACAAATGACAAATCTATACTATTGGTCAGTTCACACATGTGGGTGTTATTTGACAAATGTTTTACTTGTCTAAGGTGTTGAAAATAGCTTGCTCTATTTGACGATGCAATGTTCATTATTGAACAAATGTACTGTTTTGGGGGTCTTCTGAAAAGTGCTGATTTTGGAGGTACGTATATTTCAGCAAGTGGGGGTAGAGTCACATCTCAGAGTGATTACTTGAAGGGAAAAATGTTCTCCCAACAGAAAAAAATGTCATGTCCACAAGGCATAACATCAAATGGCACTGATGTGTTGAGTTTTTCAGGATGGGGTATGATCAACCAACTTGTTGATCATAAAGATTGCTGAGACGTTTTCTTTTAACAGTATACATTAACATCTGCAGTGCATTAGTATAAAATGATATAAGTTAGTCTGCCAGTGTGATGGATTATAATTTCAAATGAGTTTCAAGAGTTTGAAATGGATTTGTCAGACTGTAAAATCCCATTAGCTTTTGCAGCATTGAAGCACTAAACACATCTCCAAGTAAAATATACCAAGAGCTCTTGGCACAAGCGACCACAATATGTGTCATGTGAATATATATTACTTCCCACATCTCTGCTTACTAACTAACAGGCGCAATGTGAGAAACACTGCTCTGTTCCAACTTTGGTCTGCAGCCAGACACCACCCATGAATTCCAATGTAAAAACATTGGGCATTGAAATATTAAGATGAGATGATTAATATGAGTTCAGTGAAGGGACAATGATATGCTACATACTAAACGATTTACCTGCTGTGACACCATGGTATTCACGGGGGAGCAATAGCAAACCCTGGACTAACAGTACCTCTGTTGCACACCCTAGCAAGGAGAGATTAAGAAATCAATTTTTTAATGGTGTGATTTGCTCTAAAATTAATAAACAAAATAACTGCATGTGACAAAAGTGGCAGAGAGCGTGAGATTTGCAAAAGTTGGTTTACTGTGAAATAAAAAGAATGGTGGCGCGATGGCGTGCCGGGCGGTGCGTTTGTGCCGTTTTTCTCGATCATTTCACTACTGCGTTGGTTGAATTGAACTATTGATGCCATCGCGTCAGCGACAGCCAATCGGTGTCGAGATAGTCCACGTTACCAAATATGTCACAGCCAAACACAGGAAGCGTTTGCATAACGTATAGCAAAGCAATGTAGGATAGCTTGACTGTCGCGGCGAGTTACGAGTACCGGGGCCGGGCCAAAAAGGAGATTGCTTAGAGGAAGAAGCGGAGAGGTTGGTTTACCTGGTGAGTTTATTTGTTTTATAGTTGTAGTGTGAAGCCAGCTAGCAATGCTACAATAAAGTTAGCACCACCTACCGAAGAAAAAATCCCTCTTCTTCCTTCGTTGCGGCGCGGAGCAAAACAAATCCCATTGAGAACCCTGCGAACAAACATGCGCAAGAGTAGCGTAGCGTCGCATATTTTCGGCTCTGTCTGAACGTAGCATTAGACTGCCCACAATAAAAGGCCACTCTGAAAGGTGCAGTTTTGTGTGAGTCCCCCGGAGCGAAGGGTTTTTTTTTCAGTGAAAATGGCTGGGAGTGAATGAGTCGATGTATATTTAATTTTCAGTGAAATTGTAGTGTCCTGGTTTTTAATTTTGAAAATCTTGTCAGGCTTGGAAGAAATGTCTATGAATTGTAACCGATACAATTACCCTAGTTTTTTTTATTATTTTTTTTAAAAGTTTTTTTATGTTGTGTCGCTACTGTAGATGTAATTAAAACATCACTCTTCTCCATCACTTCACCACTCATCTTTGGTAGCAAAAAGTCATTGTGTGTTGAATGTTGAATTTATGCCTCTTTCTTCACTCCAAAGTTGGAGGCATCTGTCCGTACTGTCCCTTTACACTGCAGCATGTTGGATATCCATTAAATCAAACTGCTCAATAAACCACCCATAGACAAGCTGTGACTGACTGACTTGCGATCAGTCCAAGGTGCAGTTCACCTTTCTTCCAAAGTTAATTGTGATAAGCTCCAGCTGCCTCGCAACATTGAGGAGGTTCAACACGGTATTGAAAATTTATTCAGTGCTACATATTTCTTTTGAAGTTTACCATTTAGCAGTGTATGCAACATAATTATCTGCAGCCCTTATATATGACTGTAGGTTTTATATATATATATATATATATATATATATATATATATATATATATATATATATATATATATGAATATTTCTTTCCATTCTTCAAAATGCATATGCCAGTTATACTGCTTGCAAGTGCATCATTGGATGTCGTGACTTCCAACTTCTTGAAGTAGGGAGAATTGGATTTTTATGTTAGCTTTGATTTATTACATTTCTTGTTGGTTTTTGTTGTTGGGGGTTTTGGGATGTGCTTAATATTAGATGCAGCTCAGGTTTTTTATTTGCTATGGAAAGTAGGCCAGCTGGAATGAACTTCCACATGACTTCTATTCAACATTTCATTTTTGGACCTTAGCTGGTACAAAAACCAGTGCCAGCTGATTAATGCAATGTTTTCCTGCCCCAATTTCTTTTTTTAATTTATTCCTTGAAGGCAATTAGTGCTTTATCTGCTGCCAGATAGCTTTCTAGACATTTTTGCTATTCTTCCTCTGGGCAAAGAAGTTGCTTGGTAATCACCACTGTTGATGTTGTCACAGTAATACAGAGTAAGTCTTGTCTTTGAGAGCACTCGAGTTGTAAACTTGAAGGAGATTTCTTCTGACAATTAAAAGAGTTGTCAGGTGTGGTAACAACATCCATGGCATGCTTTCATCAAAATACCCTTGGGATCAGCCTATTTCTTGATGGTGAGTTGTCTCATTTTAGGAGTGAGATAAGTCTCATGCAGTATGCCAACGCTCATCCCGCCCCACTCACTGCTGGGTCAGTGGTAAACACGTTTTTTGTTGTTGTAAGATTGCCAACCAGACGGCTGAATCTCGCTGTCTCGTGGTTGCTGGCATATGGCCGTCATCTTCCGCCTCACTTGGCAGGTGGCCGCTTCTACGAGCGGAATGAGATAAAAGTGTGTGGAGGTCAGACGACCTCCCTTGGAATGAAAGCATTTTGATGGTGCATGGACACATCTACAATCTCTGTATTGAGTGTATCCTGCACTCCCGTCTTGCTTGCCTGTGCTTGGGTCCACCGTTTGCCTGCACACCACCACAAACAGCCAAATATGACAATCATGTTAATCAGCTCAATTATTTCAGAACAATTGTGCAGAAGTCTAGAATGGCTTGCTCACAGGCACATCATCAGGATTGGGGCAGAAAAATATTTTTGTTAGATTTCCAATTTGTTGGGTGGGCAGGCACTACAAACATCTATACATTAAAAGGTCAATTTTCCATAATGACCCCTTTAATAGATGTATCGACTTTTGCACAGTTAATAAATTACAATTCAACTGCATGTTAAACTCTCCTCCCCCCATGCAGCAGTGCATAAAAGAGCCAAAGTGAAACTAAACTACTATCGATATTATAGTGCCAGTGTCGATCCAATATCAGTATTGACTTGGTATTGATAATATGAATACTTGGATCGATCTGTCCTCCACTAGTGGTTGGAATTGTTAATAATTGTGTCTCGCTCCCAAGTTTGTCACATCGTTCCACACTCACAAGTTATTCATGTAGAACAAACATATAGAGATGTTTTTGTTATGACTGCGTTTTTGGTTGGGTCATAAGTTACTATGTATGTATATATGTATGTATTAGCCACTCTTAGTGTGTCTAGTCATGCAGTTACCATGTCAGATATGATGATAATCTGGTCAATTGCTATGTGCCTATATTACTTATTCTTAGTTTTTCTAGTCAGTCTTATTTGATCAAATAGGCCTTTAATTTGTCATACAGAATTGTGCATTACCCTAGCGAGAGTTACTGAATGACATATTTGTCAGTTCGTTGAGGTTCCTTAGCCAAGGTTTCTCTCAGCCCGTCGATATTTCCTTAACCCTATTCTTACATCCCTGTGCTGTGTGCTGTGTGGTTGCTTCCACGAATCCAGCTCTGCTCTCTTAATTGAGGTTTCTCCATGGCATTCCTAGTCCAGCCATGAGACAGGGGGATCTAGGTCATCCCCAGAACACCTCTCAAGGGAGGCGTCCACGAGGCATCTTACCTGCTCCCTTTAAAGGGGTGGTGGTGAGGCCCCTGTTGAAAAAGAGCAATTTTTAGATTTTAACGATCTTAATAATTTGAATCTAAATTTACCATTCGATTCGGTTCGATCTTAGGCCCATTGCTTTTTAACCTCTACCTGTACCCTCTTGTTGGTAAATGGTACTTCATGATGATGATGCATCAGCAGCAACTGGGGGTTCAGTACCTTGCTCAAGGATACTTTGACGCGGTCACAATGGCATGGGATCGAGCCCACAATCTTTGGGTTTGGAGATGACCACTCTACCACTTATCCACGCTGCCCCAATTCGAGTCATCAGGAGACATGGAGTCAATTTTCTTACACAGTTGTACATCATGTCTCCTGGTGACACAAGGCCAATGGACACACTTTTTAACTGTATCTTAGATGTCAAATCCTGGATGGCAGAAATCTTTCTCGCTTAACCAGGACAAAACTGAAGTTTTAGTCATTGGTCCTGAGGCACAGAGAGAGATAAACTTTTACCCAAATTACAGTTACTGTCTTTTAATCCATCCACTCAAGTGAAAGACTTGGGTGTGATTTTAGACTCTGAGCTGACTTTTATTCCACACATTGACTAATTTGTTCCAAAAAACGTATAAATACGTTCTATTTTTAAATTTTTAAGTGTCCCAAAGACATATTTATCTTTTTTTTTTTAATGATTTTTTTTTATACTATAGCATACAGAAGGCTTTGATGCAGCCTCTCGACTGCAAAGAACGGTTGGTGGTAGTTATATTAAACGGCAAGCAGGTGGCAGCAGAGCAAAAGAGCTCAACCAGGGCCATGTTGAAAAAGCTAATTTACTCACATTTCTAAAATAGATTTGTGAATAATGATGAAACTTAGCTATATTCTAATGCTAATTACTGCAAAACGAAAACAGATAGAAATATATATTTTTTCTTGATGAAAGAAGAGACTAATCTTTCTTTTGGTAGGTTAGATGTTTTTATAGCAATAGAACACAATATTCTGTGAGCCTTGCAATAGCAGTCAAAATCCAGTAAAACAGTTGGGAGTAAAGGGGGTTGCTTCAGTAAAAATGGCTGGGAGTGAATGAGTTAAGATGTGTTTGGCCAGATGTGGCCATCAAGCCTTCAGTTTGATGCCTGTGCCTTACACAATGCAGCATGCTGGGCTTTTACAGAGGTAGCACCGCCATAGTAGTGTTGATCTTGTGAACATACCAAATAGCTTTCTTTTGGAGGGTGAATCAATGATAGTTAAGCTATCAAATATAATCAATAGCAATTATGGTGTTGCAAACTGTCAGGAGGCACAATATCCTCGGAGTAGTCTCTGCAGTGGAAGGTCAGGGGAAATTGAGTACATTATAGGTACAAATTTTTGACAATTTGCTAGTTTTTTCTTTTTTTTTTAAACACCTCACAAAAACATTCATAATAACAGCATTTTATAGAAGTTTGTGGGCCTTTACTATCCACTATAAATCTCATCGTTACTGAGCTGACTTGCAAAATATCATATTTCTTTCCTTAATTGGATTATTTTGTCCATGTTTTAATAAAGTACAGTCAAGGTACACTAAAATCTCGACAAGAGCGCATGTGCATGCACACTCGCACATACAAATTCAGTTCATGTGTTTGCGATTTTGATCCACATCTTTTGACTGTTTGTGAATTCTTCATTATAGTTGCATTACAGTGCATTTAATCGTTGCTACTACAACTGTTTTTGTATTGAGCCCAACACTATAGAAGACTAATTACTTCACGGTAAGTCATAACAACAACAAGCTTACTGCTAAAATAGAATACGAATTCTTCCTTGACAATATGCAGGCAGGAAAGCTCATGGGGGGAAAAAAATACCTTTTATGCCCACTGATGAACAGTAAACCAAAAGCAAAGAGTAAGAAGAGTACGCCCTTCAGTTGGATTGTTTGACTCCTGTGAGGATTACTGACCGAAAAAGTGTGTTGCTTCACATGAAGTAATTCCCTTTTGTTCTTATTCTTCTATTGCTTACTCATTCCCAATTTAGCCAAATTATACCAAACAGGCATATCTGACTGCATTTTTATACATCACAATACTCAATGATTTATTCTTTTTTTTTCTTTTTTCCTGGAGAGCTCAGTATTGTTCATTCGGTAATTTTACCGATTTGTCATCATCATTGCTCTTTTTTTTTTTTTTTGGATGTGGGTGAGAATGTGTATGTGCGTGTGTGCATGTGTGCGTGCGTGCGATTTATTCTTGTGAACATATCTATTCTGAGATGGGTTGATGTCAGGTTTCAGAGTTCCTTCCTCCCCTTTTTGCCTCTGGTGCTCCATGCTGCCTCATGGGTCCATTATTAAAACTTCAGATGGTTTTACGGTTTTATTTTATTGATTTGACATTGGTTGTCCCCGTCAATAGCATTGTACATTACATTCCTCAAAAATCGGCTGGGCAGGCTCTGCATATTAATCATCAGACCTGCAACACTCCTCAATTTCATTGTAAAGAAATTTATTTTCTAGTTTAGATTACTTTAAATTCATGTAAGCAGCCCAATTAATATTTGAACAAGAACTGACATGTACAATTCAGCCTGCAGGTCAGGTTTAATCGCCCATTAAACACCACAAATCATTTAATGTAATATTAGCAATGTGTGCATCCCTCATTGTCATCTGTAAATGAACCTCAACAGACATAGCTATAAGATGTGCATCCGAAACGTGAGGGAGTATCTTCACTTGCTAGTGGGAATCGTTGAACTGCCATTATGGCACGATCATGCCAGTAGGTTTATGACATTGCTCAGAGCCTGACTAGGGCTGTGTAAATGAGCCCCATTGGCAACATACAACACCCAGGTGGACTCTTCAGAACTCAACTGTGCATTAATATGGAACCGACTTCAGTCAGCAATATGGTTGCAATATAGTTTCAATAAGAAGGGCCAAGAGTATTGTTGAAGATTCATATGCCTTTAAAAAATGTCTGGTGTGTACCGTAACGCATGATAAACACCAAACACACGATAACACAAGCCAGGACATTGTTATGGACAGAGTAGTTGGATACAATATACAATCTTACAGTCAATACAGTTTAGTAAGTAACATCTCTCTCATTCAATAATAATAATAATAATAATGATAATACATTTATCTTGTATAGCTCTTTTCAAGCTACTCAAAGACGCTTCACAAAAAGTCCAAAAAAGATTGAGGACAATAATAAAATTAATTACAAAAAGCTGTAAAAAAGAAAAAGAAAAAAAGTCCTAAACATAAAATCATTACAATAATAAAATAAAAAATAAACATGTTCGTCTGAGTTTTCAAAAACAAAAACATCTTAATTTCCGCATCACATACTTCTGAATAGGCCACACTACTTGAATTCCTCAGATGAAGATGGTGCCATTGTTGTAACCATTTCTATTTGTTTCAGTATTACAGTATTTGTATGGGCCTTGAGACGGAAATACACAGAGGCTGCTGATTTAAACAGATTCAGAGTAGGAACATCTTGACTCTTTGTGTTTAGCCTTTTCTATCTTCCTCTATTTAATTTCTTCTTGCTGTTCTCTCCCCGTTTCCCCCAAGAGGGTAGACCAGTTGTTTCTCACTGAAGGAGTCTAAATCCAGTTGACCATCACAAGAAAGCTAAAATGTAACAATTTTGCCACCTGTGATTTAATTACATTTTGGTTGCAGTGCGGAAGTTTGCTTTTTAACCATGGATTGTTTATTTTCAACTTCTTTTTCTTTTATCACTTTTCAAAACCGTTTCCCTTAAGTGCAAACATCCAGGAGACCTCAATAGAAACCTGGTTAAGCAGGTTATCTGTATAAAAGGTAAAAAATACAGTAACTCTTGCATCAACTCGGTTCCAACACAGGGGTTGCAATAGGGATTAAAATAACATGCCACTATTGCGGTATAAATAATGGTGACTCAAAATGTGATTGATGCTACTATTTCAAAAAAGCTTATTATTACCTTCCATCAGATTTCCATCAAAGGAGTTAATTATGACGTGAGCGAGAGGTCCTCCTTGGGGTTACGTTTAACTCTGCAGTGTAATGTCTACCAGTGATTAGCTGATGACAAGTCCAGCAGTCACTCAAAGTCAGCTGCCTGGAATAGGTTCCAGATCACTTGTGACCCTTATGAGGACAATCAGTACAGAACATGATGGATGGAGTTTCTATGGTCAACCATAATCTGTTCTGGGATTCTGGATGACCTTTGATTTGTCTATACTGTATATCTATTACCTTTCACTTATTTGGTGTAAAGTCACGGGAGCAGCGGCCAATGCAAACCAGCTCAGACTTCGTTTTCTCCACCCACTTCGTCCAGTTCTTCTGGTGGATCCAGAGATGTTCCCTGGTCAGCCAAAAAGACAGTCTTTCCAGTGGGTCTTGTGTGTTTCACGGCGCCTCCTACCAATGGGGGGTGTCCAGGAGGCAACCTAAACAGTTGCTTGAACCACCTCATCGGCTTCATGATATGCAGAGAGAGGAGCAGTGGCTCTACTCCAGGGGTCAGCAACCCAAAATGTTGAAAAAGCCATATTGGACCAGAAAAACAAAAAACAAATATGTCTGTAGCCGCAAAAAATTAAAAGCCTTATAATGAAGGCAACACATGCTGTATGTATTGAAGTAAATATTCTGTTTCAATTTAATTATAACTGTTTTGTGTGAGAATTCAAATGATGTGAGGGGGGTGATTTTCTCTTTGTTCTCTCCTGAGAACATATGGTGGGGGCAAGCGAAAGTGTAAATTAGACCCCTTTGTTTATAAGACGGCTTCTCAGAGTCTCTCTCAGTCTCTTCTGTAAACAACGTCAACCCTTATCTGATTATCTGTGTTCCATCATGTGACTACGAGCGGGAAGAAAAGAAGGGGGGCAGTTGGTCAATTGTATTGAGATATCATGTGACTGTAGGACAAAGGATATTACCCACAAGCGGAGCGGGAAACGACACAGATGACCAACGGGTTGGAGCAGGAAGGCTGCAATCTCATCTGTCCACAAATTTGTGTAATAAAATCATTAGGCAATGCCTGAATTCACTGATCTCATTGTATGTTTTGATAATCAACATCATGAACACGGAAAAGTAAGCATTCATCTTACTACAGTATCTATATTAGCTATATTAGCCTACTACCAAAATGACTAAGTTGGCTACAAATACATAATGAGCCTTCATGATTAAATGTTTCTTTTCCCTGCAGTGGATCCTGTAGAGAATGACGCACATGCATAACGTGCCCCTTATCTGGGCAATAAACAAAGAGCAATAAAACGAAGCATCCTCTTCTCTTTTGACACGCAACCAACACAGCTATCCTCGAATTTGAGCAACAAAACACAATAATATCCCTAAGTGTCATTCCAAATATATACCGGTAAAAAATCAGAAATCACTTTATAAAAACAGCCACTTTGTTACTAAATATGTGCCTATGACAGTATTGTGTTCTTACCGGTTTAATGCAACTTCTGTTTTCGGACATCACTGGCCAGCTTCTCAACATCGGGCATGTAAAATGTAACTTAAATCTTGACGCAGGACTGCAAGCTCTCATCTGTGAGGCGGGTGCAATATTTTGATTTGATGTAGTTCAGGTTTGAGAATATCTGCTCGCACAGGTATTTTGATCCAAAGATGGATAATACTCCAAATGCATATGTCTTCATGTTCCTATAACTGTCAGCAAGAGCATTACATGTGTCATAGACAAGTTTCTCGGGTGTTGGGAGGCTTTCAATTTCGCTCCATTTGTGGCTTTGGGCAAACTGAGCTTTCTAGCGAGTGACGTCTTCAAGCTCGGCTGTCAGACGTTTGAATTTGGACACCCATAAATCTTTGTCGGCTATATCAGCCATTTCCAATTCAAGGTCAGCTTGATTTACTCCTGGAAATGTGCTCAACAAGGACGAATCAATCTCTAAGGGGTGTGACAGGGAAATACATTGTCATTTTTTCCTTTCGCAACTCGCAAGATCTACTCCCAAATGCAGTTTGCATACCAATGATCGCACCTTGAAAATAATCACCGTTTAGTGTGTGATCTTGATGGGCTTCTTTGAAATCTCTCAGGTCCAAGAAAGAAAAAGAAACAGGTCCAGAATCCAGAGATGCTGCCTCGCTACAGAGAGAGGAAACAGACTGATCCGAAAAGAAGTGTATTTTAAGGAAAAAGAGGGTGAAATACCAGAAAGACAAGGAAATGGGGAGGGGGGATATAATTGGGACCTAAGCGTGAGCAGCGTGCACGGAGGAAGAAATGGAGACAGCGGAAGAGAGATGCAAAAATCAGGGAAAGGCTGAAGGCAGCTTCATCCCCACTTACAACATCCCAACCAATGGCAACAAGTCAAATTAAAGAGAAAAAGAAGGAAAGAAAAGTAAATCCAAAAGAGGTCTAGAGGCACCAAATACAATATATCATTCTATGGGCACAACCCAACAGAGATACTAACTGTTGGCTGGAACTAGAACAGAAGGATTCGTAACAACCTCAGACTTTTAGATTTACTCTTTACAACATCGATTAAGCGACACAATTGTTTTAAAAACCCAATGATTTCTGCCACCCTGACCGCCTGGTGGAAGGCACTAGAAATGACAAAATCCCAATTGGAGCCCTGCATACTTTCTCCCATATGGCATACCCCAACTTTCAATTTAACAACCAATCGTTTTATTTAGATGTGTGGGAGCAGAAAGGAATGGTGGGGGTGCCTGTTGAGCCTGCCGTGCCCCGTTCTGCTGCGTTGGGCTTGGGGTGCGGGCCGTGGTGGGGTGGGCTGCGCTCCGGGTTTCTGGGTTTGCTCTCCAGCCGGTGGCCCCTGCGGGGCCCGGGGGTTGTACCTTGGCGCTGCCGCGGCTTGGGGGGCCATGGGGGGTTGCGCTTGCTCTGTCCTGGTCGATGGCTGCCCTCTTTGGTGGAGGTTTTCATGCATGCAAGATCCACCACACCAGCATACATATATCTGCCGAAATTCAAACACAATCTGCTTCTGGAGGCTTCTGGAGACTCTGCTTCATCTATATTTCCTTCCTTTCCACAGTATTTCCTTTGGTCTCATGAGGTCTCCCTGGAGATTAGATGTTTCTGGGGTTGGTGAAAGATTTTGGTTGGTAACCCGGTGGGTAGTAGGTGATGTCTGGTCGGTGCGGGATGATCACTTTTCTTTCTTTTCTTTGATCCTTCCTCGGGTCTTCACAACTCTAGCGGGATTCTTAAGTATTCGGTTTCGGTGAACGGTATGGTATTTTTAATAGGTTTTAGGTGAATTAATGAGCAAACACTCACACGCACGCACATATGCACACAGACACCCGCACACGCAGATACTCACGCACATCAAAAAAAGGGAAAAAAAGAGAGAGCAATGATGATGACATGTCGAATCGGTATGATTACACAATGAACAATACTGAGCTCTCTCAAAAAAATAAAGAGAAGAAGAGGGGAAGATCATGAGCACATCCATGGGCAAGATAAAATACGTGGAGGTAAGATGTCTGTGTTAAAAGGATTAAGGGTTATGGACGACCTACGCTTCAACCTCAAAGCAACTGTGCAACATATGGCATTAGATGTCCCTACCACTCAACCCCTGGGGCGTCCCGACATTATTACGACTAGCCATGTTGGGAAGTGGTGTGCAACTGTGCGCTGATGTTTAATAACGACCTCTACCATGGCATCATAAGAGAAACAGCATCCAGGTGAACTGCATGCAAGGAAATGGCAAACACAAATTCTTCTGGCCTGGCTCTTAGAAATATGTCAGCTGTTATGTTGACACTCAGCTTCTGTGCCTGATTGAAGAGCATTAATTGGCTCTTAACAAAAGGTCATTGCAACTGTAGATACAGTGTGTTCAAGAAAATATAGCACATCAGGAAGGTGGACTTCCAAGTATAGGTCTAAATTAAGAATTCTGTCAACACCTTCTGGTATGTTATTTGTTTCCAGAGATAACGCAACAATTTCAAAGTTCTCGCTGTTTAATAATAGTTTTGTATACATAGTATTCACATGACGTCACCGACCCCCACCTATCAAGTCAGCAGGCCTTTCGTGGGGCAAACGACTAGCAAGACAGCGTAAACCAAATGCTTAGGAGCGCTCGTGTTGCTTACTACAAGTTACTTTGATTCATTCATTTGTTAATTAATTCCGGATTTTCACGAACCGCATCACAATGGTGCACACGTGTGTCGTTCACGGGTGCAAAATTGGGCGGGCAAAAATGTGAAATGAAACTTCTAGATAGTATTCACATGTTGTCATTTGCCCCACATTGTGTACCGGTCCATAGAATGTTGAATGGGAACGGAAAAGAAGTGAAAGGATTTCCAACCGACAAAGTCTACCAAAGTGTGTTCTGACCATTTTGATTAAGGTAAGTGTCATTGTAAGATGGTAAAAATGCTTTTACCATAATACGATCGAGATATATGTGAGTCGCTAGCCGTGGCTAGATCTGGCTAAAACTAGATTTGTGGTAAAGATGTTTGATTTTGAGATTTTTTCAAATACCCTCCGTAGGGTACCTTATTTTCCTTTCCCAGCAGCCCAAAAGTTGACATTTCTGTTAAAGTGTATGAAAATAAGTGATGAATCAACAATGTTGTTGTTTCAGTTGTAACATGCTATCGCTAGTAGCTAGCGCGTTTGGGGGAACAAGCTACTTGCTTTAAAATAACCCGAAATTCTTCACCTTGAATTCACAATTGATAAATGCACATAGCAACCAATAAAATCCAACAGTACAGAAGACGCAAGAATGTACATGTTTTGAGAGCTATCCTACCTTACAGCATACGTTTTCAAGTGATCCGGTGCGGGCAGTATCGGCAGTTTGTAACCTGATTTCCACTAACCAAACGTTTCAACGTGTACTGCTGCAAAGAGTGTTGAGCTAAATCTTCCAAATACGTCTTGCACAAGTAACGTTAGAGGAAGCTGGGTGTGACATTTGTCAAAAACAAAATAACATTCGGTGTAAACTCAATAGAAGCAAAACTGACTTCACTGGAAAGTTGCCCCACCATGAGGGGCGGGCTCGCGATCCCATGACATCAGTGAATACTATGTATAGGTAGGCTCCACAATAGCGGTGTCCCTCTTGTCATGTTTCGGTTCTGTGGGGGTTGGGTTTTTGTTTGTTTTGGGTGTTCTTGTTGTTTTTGTCTGTGGTTGGTGTTCCTGGTTTCTTCCCTTGTCTTGTTATGTCTAACCACGCCCACCTCTGTGTGTCTTTCCTTCCACAGGTGTGTCTCATTAGTGTTGGTGTATTTAGGCCCTGTCTACACGAGAAACCAGTTTCAATGTGCCCATAGAATTATATATTGTAGCTGATTAGCTATATAGTAGCGCATAAAATTTGGTGCCTCTAGACCTCCTTTGGATTTACTTTTCTGAAGAGTAGATAGACTAATCTTTGCTTCTTTTTTTATTCCAGTAAAATTTTGTAACGGCCGAGTCAGTCAGACGTAGGTTTAAATGGAATCATTGAGAATTTTTATTTTTATTTTAGGTAAAACTTTCATTTTAACTCTTTCACTGCCACTGACGTTTAAAGACGTCAAGTAAAAACCTACGGAGCACTGCCAATGACGTCAAAAGAAGTCATCCAATTTTATTTTTTTGAAACGGGTGGGGGGAAGACCTCCGCATCTCTGGTTAAAGTTTCAATTAGGTCTCTTGTGCCTAAGGACTATTTTTGGCCCCTAGAGGGCAGCGATGACTCTTTTGACAAGATCGGGTGGGCGTCAGTAGAGGCGGAGCTAGAGCGTCGAGCAGGAGATCAGAATGGAAAACAAAGGAAAAAAAATGGCGACCGTTTGCGAGGAGTTCACGGCCGAGCCGTTTTATTTCAAAGACAAAACCATCGACCAAACCTAAAAGAGCACATTGATGACAATGATGATCATCATCGATGATGATGATGATGATGACTTTGGGGGGGGAAGCTAGATGGCTGAGGAGGAAGTGGTGCCCGTTTGGAAAGCAGCTCTCTACACTTACAAGACGAAAGGGATTGACCACGCTAAAAGAGCACATTGATGACGACAATGATCATCATCGATGATGATGAAGGTGAATCCGAGCTTGACGGCGAAATTGGAACCGCTGACGCGGCGGCTATGACGGCGTCATAAACGCGGAGCACATTCGAGCACGCACAGGCGGACGTTCGATCGGACGACGAAGAGTGCCCCGAGTCCAATGCATATTCATCGGAGGAGTGTGTACAGTCTGCTACTTGCTATTTATTCCCCGGAAAAAAAGGAAAGTGTAACGTGTAACGTTTGCACGCGAAACGGACAAAGTGAAAGTAAACTTGTGCGAGTCCAGCGGCGTCTCCTTGCACGCAGGAGGGCGTTATAAAAAGAAAAACTGTATTTGAAACATCCACATAATTGTAAGTAGTACCACAGTTGCACACATTTGTAAATAGTTTGCGAAATTGTTTTGTCAAATTGTTACATTGTTGAATGGAAATAAACGTATTTTGCAATCAAAAACCACTTTTTCATTGTTGGTAAAAGCGTTTTACAGAAGTAAGTGCATGAAATAACATCGTTTCACAAAAAGCCCTTTTTCTCCGTTTTTTGTTTCAAAACAGGGAATTTCGGTGAAAGTAACCATTTTCTATTGTTGATTACTGAAGAACGGAATAAGGTAGAAACAAACTCTTTTTTTTCTGATGAAAGATGAAAGTCCAATCTTTGATTTGGTAGTATGTGTGTTTCCATTGTCCAAGCACAACATTTTCTGTGGACCTTGAAAGATCAGTCAAAATGCTTAAATCGGCTGGCACTGGCGGCAACCTGTTTCTGAAAACGTCTGGCAGTGAAAGAGTTAAACGACCCAGACTTGACGTTATTCACAGACGGCTGTTGTTCCAAGGGTAATAAAGGACTACAATCAGGTTTTGCTGTAACACAGATGACTGGAACAACTTTTGACCTAAAAGTGGCAGAGAGAAAAGGGCCTCAGTCAGTTCAACGAGCAGAGATAGTGGCTGTGACAACTGCATTGAAATTAGCAAAAGATAAGACTGTGAACATATACACTGACTCCGCGTATGCACATGTAGTTGTGCATACGGCCATCAAAGAATGGCAAAGAAATGACTTCATGACTGCTTCAGGGACACCTATCAAACACCATCAAGACATTTTTTATTTGAAAGACGCCTTGTTACTGCCCAAAGCAGTAGCTGTGATAAAATGCAAGGGACATTCAAAAAATAATGATTTTGTCTCAGTAGGAAATGTTTCCACAGACAAGGCCGCAAAACAGGCAGCGGGCTACCACACAACACTTCAATTGATGGTGAGCAAAGGCGAATTGGGAGACGGAGAAGAAATAACTTCTGAAACGATCAAACTGTGGCAGCGGAAAGCCAGCCCGGAGGAAAGGAGTGTTTGGATTTCAAGAGGTGCTGAACAGGATGGGGAAGGTATATGGCGAAGAAAAGGTAAATATATCCCATCACAGAAACAATTAAAAATTCTAATTTCTGAAGCCCATGAAATATGCCATGTTGGTGTAGACGAAACATTGAGACAACTAAGTAACTGGTCACATCCTTACATGAGGCAAATTGTCAAAAGTGAACTACAGGATTGCACTGTTTGTAATAAATTCAACAGTATGCCTACATCTAAACCTCCTCCTGGTACGCACGATCCAGAAGTGACTGCTCCGGGACAAGTCATTTCAATGGATTTTACTGGCATGTTAAAGCCAGTGGAAGGTTACTGATATCTATTGGTGATAGTAGATTCATTTTCAGGATGACCTGAGGCATATCACTGCAAAGCTGAAACAGCAGATGTCGTGGTGAAACATTTGATTAATCATTACATACCATCACATGGGTTTCCCAGAAAAAATAGATCAGACAATGGAACCCATTTCAGAAACAAACATTTACAGGAAGTGGAAAAAGCATTAGGATTAAAACATACATTTGGTTCTGTATATCATCCTCAATCTCAAGGACAAGTTGAACGAATGAATATAAATATTAAAGAAAAATTGGCTAAAGCACTGGCCTCATCAAAATTAATCTGGCTACAAGCTCTTCCTATTGCATTAATGAATGTACGAATGTCATTAAATTCGGCTGAAGGCTGGACTCTGTTTGAAGGTCACACAAACAGACCATTTCCGGCTCCTAATGTTCCGCTGGGAGAGTCGCAAATTGCAGGACCTCCAGTACTTAAACAGATAGTATCTACATTCTCCAAGCTAACAAATAAACAACCAGATGTTGAAGGTATTATTTGATTACTATATTAAGTGTAATCTTTGCGCGTTCAAAAATAATTGAAAAATGAGATCTGATGAAGAAGCCTTCTTTATAAAGAATTTATTTTAAGAGCTCTTGAGACACTTGAGTAAATGCTTACATTCCAAAGATGATGTTAAGCCTAGAGTGTGTCAATATGAAAACACACAGTCGTTTTATAGATGAAAAAAGCATACTCCTCCTGTCATGATTAGTATCAGCTGTGCTGTTTCCGTTGCAGTTGCTGGGGAGACAGCTGGTGGGCGGAGCCCGCCACACTCACCTGTAACCCGTTAGCTCATCAGGCCAAGTTAAAAGCCTGAGAGAAACAGCAAGGAGTGTCGGGATATTCCTCTGTGACACTACTCACTTGACCCGACTGGTAAAACGCTTATCCGAGAACCAGCTGCTGATCTCCATGACTTACCTTTTTGCTGCCACTGTGCATGCTTTTGAGTTTGTTTGCTATCCGCCTGTGTGCGTGAGTTTGTGTTTCCTTTTGTCCGCCTGTGTGCGTGATTTTGTGTTTTCATTTATTACTATTATTAAATCTAAGTTATCCGCATCCCTGCCCTGGCTCGCCTTCCTCTCTGCATCTGGGTCCTCCTTTCTCAAGCCGTGACAGAATATCCCGACCAGTTATGGACCCCGCAGATCCCAACAGCCTGTGCCAGGCCATGGCCAGCCATGGGCGCTTACTCGGACAGCACAAACTATATTTCCGCGAGCTGAAGGAGGCACTGTCGACGCTGACCGCCCAGATCGGGTCGCTCACCTTGAAGGTGGAGCAGAGGCCAGAATCCACGGCAGCAGAGGACTTACGTGCAGCCGTGGCGTCACCTGTCGTCTCCGCGTCCCAATCAGCTGGCAATGCTGTAGATCGGGAACCCAATATTCCCCATCCTCCCCGCTACGCTGGCCAAATTGGGGGTTGCGACCAATTCCTTCATCAGTGCAGCCTGGTTCTAGATCAACAGCCGCACACCTTCCCGACTGATGGCGCCAAGGTCGCTTTCGTAATGAGCCTACTTTCCGGCCAGGCAGCGCTATGGGCGATGGCGGTGAGTAAAGCCAATCCCGAGCTCTGAGCTTCATTTTCTGCCTTCCTGGAGGAATTTAGGAACGTTTTCAACCACCCCGTAAAAGGGAAGGAGGCGGGCAGCCGCCTGCTGGACCTCCGACAGGCCGACTTGTCCGTGGCAGAGTACTCCATCTCCTTCCGGGTTTTGGCCGCCGAGAGCCATTTCAACGAAGCGGCGCTGTGTGGTATCTTCCGGCGGGGACTCAGCCCGCGAATCAAGGATGAGCTGGCAGCACGGGACGAGACGTCCGGTCTGGAAGAACTCCTCAACCTGGCCATCCGCTTGGACAATAGATTGCGGGAGCGACGGCGGGAGCAGGAGGAGGACCGACGACCAAAGGAGGCAGACACGGCTGCTTCACCGTTTTCGACCACGTCCGCGGGGCGCTTCTTCGGCGCCTCGCCTCCCGACGCCTCGTGGCGACGCCCTCCGACGGGAGATGGTATCGAGCCAATGCAGCTGGGGGGAGGACGGCTCCCTGCGGCGGAACACAGGAACCGATGGAGAAATCAGGCGTGCCAATATTGTGGTCGGCTCGGACACCAATCGGCCACGTGTTGGAGGCGGCCGGATAGACGTCGGGACATCGCACCCGTTCCAGCTGCAACCACTCAACCCCAACGCAACGACCAGTGTGAGTACTCTCAGTCTCCAGGAGCATGTGACCCTAACAGTCCATTGGACACTAAAAGACTACAACTGTCGGGAGAAATGACTTGGGGTGAGGTGAATGTAAAAATGACGGCGTTGGTGGACTCGGGGGCGGATGATTGTATTATCGACCCGAAAATTGTCAACATCCTAAAATGTCCGATGATTAGACTCGAGAAAACAAAGGAGATGTATGACCTTAATGGGCGCCTCTTGGGGGTGATTACCCATAGAACAGAGGGTCTACACCTGCGCTTATCAGGAAATCACGTGGAGACTAGACAGTTTTTTATTATGCCCTCCCGGTCAGCCCCAGTGGTCCTGGGTCTGACTTGGCTGGCCAGGCACAACCCAGACATAAACTGGGGCAGGCCTAGGTTAGAGAGGTGGAGCTTGTTTTGTCACTCCCATTGCCTGCGGTCAGCGGTGGACTACCACGGTGGCCCAGCGAAGGCAACTGGGGAATCAATTAACCTGGAAAATGTGCCAGCGGAATATCACGATTTACGGGAGGTGTTTAGTAAAGACCGGGCCTTATCTCTCCCTCCATATCGGCCTTATGATTGCGCGATAGAATTGCTTACCGGCGCACCGCTGCCTAGTACACACCTATACCAAATAGCTAAGCCGGAACTCCAAGCCCTTAAGGAGTATGTCACAACATCGCTGGCTGCCGGTCTTATTCGGCCTTCCAAGTCACCGCTAGGGGCAGGATTTTTCTTTGTGGGAAAAAAAAGACAAGACCCTTCGCCCCTGCATCGATTTCCGTGATTTGAACGATATTACAATTAAAAACAAATACCCATTGCCACTGATGGATTCAGCCTTCGCTCCCTTACACTCTGCTACGGTGTTTACTAAATTGGACCTTCGTAGTGCCTACTACCTGGTTAGGATAAGGGAGGGTGACGAATGGAAAACAGCTTTTAAAACACCCATTGGGCATTTTGAGTATTTAGTTATGCCTTTTGGCCTCTCAAACGCCCCCGCAGTATTTCAGTGTTTTATCAATGATGTCTTGCGTGACATGCTTAATCATTTTTGTTTTGTTTATCTGGACGACATTTTGATTTTCTCCAGAGACCTAGCAGAACATCAGCAACACGTTCGGCTGGTTCTGGAGCGGCTGCTGGAAAACCGGCTGTACGTGAAAGCAGAGAAGTGTGCATTTCACACCCGTTCGGTCCAGTTCCTCGGGTATATTGTGGAAAGAGGTCAATTGAGGGCTGACCCGGCCAAGATCCAGGCCGTGGTCGAGTGGCCAACACCCACGTCTAGAAAACACTTGCAGAGATTCCTGGGGTTCGCTAACTTCTATCGTCGGTTCATCCGCGATTATAGCTTGAAAGCGGAACCTCTGACAAGGCTTACATCTACAAAAATTCAGTTGATTTGGACTCAGCAGGCTGAGGCCGCCTTTGTTAAATTGAAGTCATTGTTTTCACGTTCACCGGTCTTGATACACCCTAACGAAACTCTTCCATTTGTCGTCGAGGTTGACGCTTCAGAGACAGGAGTGGGGGCGGTGTTTTCCCAACGATCCCCGGTTGACCAGAGGCTGCATCCCTGCGCTTTCTTCTCTCGTCGGCTCAACCAGGCAGAACGCAATTACGATGTGGGCAACCGTGAGCTGCTGGCCATAATTTTTGCCTTGCAGGAGTGGCGGCACTGGCTGGAGGGCGCGGCGGAACCCTTCCAAATTTTCACGGACCATAAAAACGTGTCATACTTACGGTCCGCTCGGAGACTGAATCCCCGCCAAGCACGCTGGGCCCTGTTCTTGACGCGTTTCAATTACTTCATTACCTACCGACCTGGATCCCGGAATACCAAGCCGGATGCCCTGTCCCGCTTGCACGGTCCGGCCGCCGAGGGGTCTCTACCCGGACCGATTGTGCCGGAGTCCAGAGTATTGGGAGCTCTCCAGTGGGAGGTTGAGCGGAGGGTGGTGGAGGCAGCTGACGGCAGGCAGACCCCGGTAGCGTGCCCTGGCGATAAGTTGTTCGTGCCCACTCACCTCCGGCCGGAGGTGCTGCAGTGGGGGCACGCATCGAGGGTGGCATGTCACCCAGGGGTGGGTCGCACGCTGTCCCTGGTGGCGCAGAGATTTTGGTGGCCCGGGCTGCGCAAGGACGTTGAGGACTATGTCGCGTCTTGCGCGGCGTGTGCCCGTAATAAGTCCTCTCGCCTGAAACCATCCGGCCAGCTCCGTCCCCTGCCCATTCCCCACCGTCCTTGGTCGCATGTGGCATTGGATTTCGTCACCGGGCTACCTCCTTCCAACGGGCAGTCGGTAATCTTGACAGTGGTGGACCGGTTTTCAAAAATGGCCCACTTTATCGCCCTGCCTAGATTGCCCACCTCGCTGCAAACAGCTGATGTCCTGATAAAGGACGTTTTTAGGATCCACGGGATACCAGTGGACCTCGTCTCCGACAGGGGGCCTCAATTCGTGTCCCGGGTGTGGAAGGCCTTCTGCAAGTCCTTGGGGGCTACGGCTAGCCTGTCTTCAGGCCACCATCCCCAATCTAATGGGCAGACGGAGCGGGCCAACCAGGACTTGGAGTCGGCGCTCCGATGCGTATGCCATCAGCACCCTTCCTCGTGGGCGTCCCACCTCCCGTGGGTCGAATACGCCCACAACACTCTCGTATGTTCTGCCACAGGGTTGTCCCCGTTCCACGCGGCCTGTGGTTATCAGCCCCCCTTGTTTCCTTGCCAGGAGGGCGTGGTGGCCATCCCCTCGGTCCATACTCACCTCCGCCGGGCTCGCAGGGTTTGGCAGGACACCAGGAAGGCCCTGTGCTGCACCTCGGACCGCAACAAGCGGCTCGCGGACAGGCACCGGCTTCCGGCACCATCCTACCGACCGGGTCAGAGAGTTTGGCTCTCCACCCGGGACCTGCAGTTGGCAGGGAGCTCCAAGAAACTGGGGCCTCGGTTTGTCGGCCCGTTTGAGGTCGACTCCGTGATCAACCCGGTGGCAGTTCGGCTCAACCTGCCACCCACGCTCAAGGTACACCCAGTTTTTCACACGTCCTTGCTCAAGCCGGTCTTGGCCAGCCCATTGTGCCCGCCGGCCGCGCCCCCACCACCTCCCCGGGTCGTCAGCGGGCAGCCTATCTACACGGTTAGGGCCATACTGGACTCTCGTAAGCGCGGCAGGGGGATGCAGTATCTGGTCGACTGGGAGGGGTACGGCCCCGAGGACCGCCAGTGGATCCCCCGCTCCTGGATTCTGGACCAGTCACTGGTTCGCGACTTCCGTTCGTCACATCCTTCTCTGCCAGGTGGTCCGCCTAGGGGCGTTCGTTGATGGGGGGGTACTGTCATGATTAGTATCAGCTGTGCTGTTTCCGTTGCAGTTGCTGGGGAGACAGCTGGTGGGCGGAGCCCGCCACACTCACCTGTAGCCCGTTAGCTCATCAGGCCAAGTTAAAAGCCTGAGAGAAACAGCAAGGAGTGTCGGGATATTCCTCTGTGACACTACTCACTTGACCCGACTGGTAAAACGCTTATCCGAGAACCAGCTGCTGATCTCCATGACTTACCTTTTTGCTGCCACTGTGCATGCTTTGGAGTTTGTTTGCTATCCGCCTGTGTGCGTGAGTTTGTGTTTCCTTTTGTCCGCCTGTGTGCGTGATTTTGTGTTTTCATTTATTACTATTATTAAATCTAAGTTATCCGCATCCCTGCCCTGGCTCGCCTTCCTCTCTGCATCTGGGTCCTCCTTTCTCAAGCCGTGACACCTCCTCTGAGGCTGGACAAAGGGTTAGTAATTATAATAGACAGACAAGTGATTTACTGACATGTTTACTTTAGACCGGTAATGCCATGCGACCTAGACTCCCTCAAACCCACAGTGTTATCGCCATGAGAACTTGAGAACTTGACTCCCATGTACATTCCTATCTCACCAGCTGGAAGGGAGTGAAAAGTGTTATTCATTACAATACAGTTAATATGTCCAATATATTTCACACAAACATTATCACAGTTATATGGCATCTATATACTATAAGTAAATTCATAAACAGTAAAAATATGCATAGAAAATGTTAAATGTCTTCAGTCCCTCAATGAACAAATATATTTGTTGGAAATAAGACATTAAACCCCTTAGAAATAGTCTAGAGAAAAAATCCAGCCGGATCTTCATCTGATGTCGCCACCGCGGTTATACTTTTAGAAGTTACAGATTCTATCATCATATAAGACGACTTGTTTTGTACATCTTGCTTTTCAATGGCTGTGGCAATAAGCCGCGCGCACAACGATCTCAAACAAGGAATACTGCAACAACCGCAAGTTGTCAAAAAAGCTGCAAATACGGATACGGAAATTAAAATTGATGAAACCAAATTTTTATATCTTCCAAAAGCATCCATCCAGTTATCCCAAATTGACGTATCGATACCGGACTGCTCTTTCATTTTTTTTATTAAGTGTTCGGAGTCCCTCAATGGCATTGGTTAAACTTCCACCCGGTGCAGTGTTATTAGGAATAAAAGTACAACATTGTTCTCCGAACATTGAACAAACACCACCCCTTTCTGCAAGTAACATATCAAGGGCTATACGATTCTGATTTAGTCATTTTAGGTTGTTCTGTCTTACTCATAGTTTTATCAATGCAAATTAAAATTGGAAAATAGGGATCAGTTCCAGAGAACCATGCCCACAGCATTAAGCCATAACAAAAGGTGTTATTTATGGTTACATTAGGTGGCCGGATATTACCTTCAGGAAGAACAAAAGTTAATTCGAATTGATGTCCCATTATACTCAATGTTACTCTCTTGCTAAAGAAAACTGCCTCCCCACTGGAACCTGATGGCCAGTATCGGCCACTTTGGGTGGTAATGAAGGTGCTCCAGTCCAGTCGTAAAACACTACCTGTCAAATACCACCAGTACTTGAGCCAAAGGCCCCCCTTCATCGGCCCCCCACTACTAAATCCCTTCAAAGATTTAATGGGGAGTTTGACAGATGTGTTTGTGTTAGGAGCAACGGTCAGGACAATTGAGTTATTATACGCCCAAGTCAATATCCTTGGAATTTTAAGAGAAACAACATTTCTTTTATCACGGTGTGTTGTATTCAAACTCACGTCAAGGGGTTTCATGAAAAACCAAAATGGCACAACAATTAACAAGAGAAAAATCGTCACAATGCAGCAATTAGTAGCAGAGTTCTTCATCGAAGCCATCTTGAGAAGAAGTTATTTTGTCGAAGGAGAAGGATGTTTGTCAGTTGTTGGTTGATTTTTTTTTTTTTTTTTAGAGGCGTTGTCAGCCTTTTTCCGAACCCTGGCTCACTGCCAGAGATCGCAGGAAAGGTCACGGGACTTCATTCCCAGTGTGACTCTATCCTTGTGGATTGATGAAAAGGGGCATGTGACTCAAATCACCATTGAGTGATATCCCCCTTTCAAACAGCAGATTGACACTTGGTCAGCTTTGCCCATGGAAAAGGCACTACAATGAATCTCCTCTCAGGAACTCCTCCGCGTGCAGCTTCCCCCCTTGGACAGCTTGTCAGGTAGACACTGGAAACGGCGTGTTTTGGATCCGTCAGATGGCTCCAACTGGTGTGGGCGTAGATCATCAGATGGTTGCCCTTGGTGGCAGCGTTGAACCAGAAACAGCCGGCCTTGTAGATGAGAGATGATACCAAGTATCCCCTTTTCGATACAAGCGCACCGCACAGGATGTACGCTCCTTGACCTTAAATGGACCTAACCAACGAGGACAAGACCATTTCCGTTTAGTTACTTTCAACCAAACATATTCACAATCATTTATTTTTGAAGGAACTTCTGGTTGGTTATCTGCTAGCTTAGAGAATGTAGACACTATCTCTTTAATTACTGGGGGCCTCTCAACGTGTGACTCCCCCAGCGGAACATTGGGGGCGGGAAACGGCCTGTTTTTATGACCCTCAAAAGGAGTCCAGCCTTTTTATATCTTATGAAGTTTTTGTTTTTTCAAATGGGTTCGTCTAATCCAATATTCCTAAGAAGCCCTTATAATAGTAGATAATGATTAATCAAATATTTTACCATGATATTTACTGTTGTAGATTTAGCATAAATGTGCTTTTTATCATACATCAAATTTCTGTATTTTTTACACTGGTTTTTATTATAGCAGTGTAAATCATTTAAAAACAACATCATCTTAACCCAAAACTGCTCATGTCCGGCCGGGCCATAAACAGTCTGAGAAGAGATTTATATATATTTATACCTTTAATAAACACTGCAGTCCTGCAGTTCATTTTTACAACTTGTCTCATAAAATAATGTCCACCAGGTGTCCCAATGTTCCTTCCACACCTAAATGGCAAATTCCATGGGCTCTAGAAATTATACTTTTCAATTTCAATTTCTGAAATTGAATATACTTACCTTATTTTCACCATGAGTTGTCTTCGCCAGCACTTACTTTTCCTCCTATGGTCAAAATCCAAACATCTCAATTCTCCATCTGTGAATTAATTCACTCACATACTATAGAAGTATCACCTCATTCAGACTAACTTATAGTCCTATATTGATTTAATTCAAAGAGGAAAAAACAAAACCAAAACAGACACCTTGTGTCCTGTTCATAAGAAAAAACAAATTGGGGCAATTTGGCCAATACCAAAACTACAGGAGCAGATCCTGCTTAGCTTGCAACAACAATTCATAAAAACAAAACCTTGAGGCGCAAATTTGAATCCTGTCCAGGCAACACAGAGTGAGGAAAAAACAAACTAACTGTAAAATAAGATAAAAGATCAAAATACCTTCTTCAAATAAACCAAAAAGTAATCTAAAAATGCTAATTATCCTCCCCTCTTCTACAGAGTAGCGGGGCTTGTAAAACACAGCAGGCAACTTTGCAGATCATGACCCAATTAAAAATCAGTGCTGCGACCTAAATCAAAAATTAAAAAATTTTAACCAGCAATTTTGCCGTAAGTGTTCCACAATGTTTCTTCAGAAATAAATAATTGTGAATATGTGTGGTTAAAAGTCACTAAATGAAAATGGTCTGCTCCTAGGTGGACTGGACCGTACAGAATCACAGAGAGAACGTCTTGTGCAGTACGCTTGCATAAGAAAGGCGACACGTGGTTTCATCTGACATCCACAAGGCCCGCTGGTTCTGGTTCAACGCCTCCACCAGGGGGAGCCATCTGACAGGTTCAACTGGAGAACCACGCCTGCTCCCAGTATCCAGCTGCCTGTTCGAGGAGGCTGCTGTTCAAGGTGATTGATGTCAAATGCTTTTTCGAAGCATTATTCCACAATTGGGTCACATTTTGGGAAGATAATCCCAGTGACCAATCCTTGGATCTCTGGCAGTTGCCCAGGGTTCTGAAAGAAGCTGACAACGCCCCTTGAAAAAAAACAGCTGACAAACGCCCTTGTCATTCAAAGAACACATCACGAGATGGCTTCGAAGAGAGAACACGCCACCAGCTGCTACATTGCAACAATTTTGCTCATGTTGATTGTTATGTCATTCTGGTACTTTTGGAAGCCTTTAGATGCAAATTTTAATGTAACTACAACACATTGTGTTAAGCAAGATAGTAAATCCCCACACATTCCCTGGATCATATCCTGGACGTATAATAACTCAATTGCTCTGACAGTTGCCCCAAACACAAATACCACTGTTAAAATTCCGATTAAATCTTTGAAGGGAAGTGGGAGGCAAACAAAAGGTAGTCTTTGGGTTAAATATTGGTGGTATTTGACAGGACATGTTTTACGACTAGACTGGAGTGCTTTTGTAACCACCCGAAGCGGACGATGCTGGCCACCGGGATCAAGCGTGGAGGCAATTTTCTTTAGCAAAAGGGTAACGCTACGTAAAATGGGAGGTCAACTCGAATTGACTTTTGCTCTTCCTGATGGAAATATGCGGCCACCTAATGTAACTTTAAATAATACCTCCTGTTTTTGTCTATTGTTATGGGCATGGTTCTCGGAGCTGATCCCTATTTTCCCATTTTAGTTTGTGTAGATAAAACTATGAGTAAGTTAGAACAACCAAAAATGACTAAATACGCAAGGGAAACTGGGGTAGAAGCTGTTAGTGTATCAAATGATGGTTTAGTTGAGTTGTTTCGTGCTACAACAGGATTGTCCGGCGGCAGTAATAATTGGCTACTGCTGGCAAATGAAGCAGCGCATGCCTCTGGAAAAAACCGTGTAGTGTGCGTGGGACCACGACCTTTATTGCGAGTAATCCCTGCTAAAATAGAGGATCAATGTGTAATGGAACTTATGAATAAAACTGTCCCCAATGTTAAATGCTCAAGATGGGACAAGGTGGATCCGCTCGTAAATTGGCAGACAACTAAACCAATATTTTCAAATAAAGTTGCGGATGGTAATTTTTCATGTATTAAAAATGACAGGCACTGGGGAAAAATTGGGAAAATTAAATCATATCACTGCATTTCAGCGATAGATGTTGGACGGAAATTTCAACCGCAATCCAGAGTGGATATTTGGTGGTGGTGCGGGGGTGACCGAATATTTGATAAGTTACCGATTAATATGCAAGGATATTGTGCTCTCATTACCCTCCTTCTGCCAGTACAAGTTTTCCCTACATCTTTTGATAACCTTTTACAAATGATTGATACTTGGAAACCAAAATCTTCTCCTCCTTTTCAGAGAGTCAAACGATCTTCTTGGCAAGAGCAAAATGTTCCCACCTACATAGATGCAATTGGAGTACCGAGAGGAGTTCCAGATGAATACAAATTGGCTGATCAAATAGCTTCAGGATTTGAATCTCTAATTTGCTGGTGGTGTAACAAAATGCAAACAAAAACGTAGATAGAATTAATTATGTACATTATAATGTCCAAAGGCTAGGAAATTGGACTCAATCTGGTTTTGAGGCTGTACACAGCCAGTTGGCGGCCGAATCTTTGATGGCATTTCAAAATCGTATTGCCCTAGGTATGTTGCTGCCAGAGAGGGGCGGAGTTTGCTCAATGTTTGGAGATCAATGTTGTACGTTTATTCCAAATAATACGGCACCAGATGGTAGTTTAACTGTCGCAATTGAAGGACTCCGGACACTTAATAAAAAAAATGAAAGAGCATTCTGGTATAGACACTTCGGTATGGGATAATTGGATGCATGTTTTTGGCCGCTTTAAAACTTTAGTTTCCTCAATTTTAATATCTGTTGCTGTATTTGCTGCATTTTTAACTAAATGCGGTTGTTGTTGTATTCCATGTATTCGTTCTCTTTGCCAAAGAATTATTACCGCGGCTATTGAAAAACAGGATGTACGAAATAAGACTTCTTATATGATGGTGGAATCTGTGGTTTCTCCAGTAATGCCCGCGGTAAGATCCCGCTGGAATTTTTCTCTAAAACATTGTTTTTTAAGGTTTAAATGTCTGTTTTGAACTCTTTTGAGTTCAATTGATGGATTGTTGACATTTAACTATTTCAATTTATATTTTTGTGTTTTGAATGTTTTGAATTTAATTATACATGTTTAGAAGTAGATATTACTATGTTAACTCAGTCACCAGGTGTGTAGGACAGGATGTGATAATGAATTATTTGATCTCATCCCTGTTTGAAGTCTCTCTCTGTTCCTGGAACAACAGGGTGGGCTAAAAAGTTTCTGTTTATTTATCGGGAGGATGTTGAGGTGCCAAACGCTTCTGCTCCTCAGGTCATCCTGTCGTAAAATCTTATAGGGTCCAGAGTCTCTCTACATCAAAGACTCTGGTCGGGAAGTCCTGTTTTTTGTCACATCTCTGCTAGAGGTTTAAAGGAGAATTAAGGTGGGTCTGAATATAAGAACTTTTGTATAAAGATGCTACAAGATTCTCATCCCAGCACAAACTGGAGCTGAACACATTTTTTAGTGAGGTTTCTGTGTGTCTTTTGAAAGCTTTTAAAATAAAAAACTTGCAAGAAACTTCTTCATCGATCTCATTTATAATTTATTTGAACACGCAATAGATTACAAAATCCAAGTAATCTAACAATATGTACAGTCTACCTATTTATTTTTCTATTGCTATTATTCAGGAATGCGCAAACACACTCACTCAACAATTTGTTGTGTCAGCAAGGCTTACCCACTTCTTTTTCAGTTAGCATTGCCATATAGCCACTTCTAAATCCTCCCTGATGCACACCATTCAGGAATACCTGAGTCAGATTACTCATTCCTTCCGCAAGGATGGTAAAGGCATGACCCACCCTCCTCTGCCTCTAATTGGCTTGTACTGCTGCTATCGCTGTTTAGATTGGTTAACTTTTAGAACACTGATGAGCCAACTAGAGGCAGAGCAAGCCAAGGCAAACATTGCTGATATCTCAAGTACCCCAAGTTGATTGATAGGTCTTTCTCCATCTACTTGAAAGACGCATGATTATTGGATACGCAAGAAAGGCAGAATAAACGTCTTTGACGTGAGTGGCATGTATCCAGACATACATTCAGTGAAGACATAATTCTCAGGTAAGTTTTAGGTGGTTTCCAAAAATACTGTCAATTTTCCTTAAGAGTCGATCGCGGTTAGTAGGTCAGTGATTTATTAGCATAGCATTTGGTTTAATTCGCATAGCTTGTGGCAGTATAGAAATGATTTAGATCAATGATCTTTGCTGCCACTTCACTATCGTTTAACTTTGACTCGTACTCTGCACGCTTGGCCAACTTTTTTGCATTACTAAGATGTACTTACGTTTCATGTTTTTACACGAGTTTCACGTTTTTTACAGGATAATTTTCAAATTTTTGCATGATAATGTTCACATTTTTACAGAGGTTTCACACTTTTAACTGATAATTTTCAGGTTTTTACATTTTAAGTTTCATGATTGAACGTAATAATTGTTAAACCGTGATAGCTTTCATCTAATAATGTAGGATCTGCATTTACACACTGAAACCCTGTGTAGAGTCTGCGTGGTTCAGTTCAGGGTAAACTTGGCAAATTTTGTTGTCAGCACATAAAGGAATAACTCTGCGGACTCATCTCCTGAGCCAGTCATGCATCACCATGTAAACTGACGATATCCAGCATATCTGTAGGACCTAATGAAATAATCATAAAAGTAGAAATCAGTGTAACGCCCAATTTACACTGACTGCGGAACGGACGCGGTGCGTTTTCCGTACGGCATCCGCACGGACTGCAATTCACACTTTTGCGTTGCGTGAGCTGTCCCTGTCCGGAAATCTACACCCGCTGGAGAGTTGAGTTCACACGATAACAGCCGTGTATATAGAGTCCTATTGGTAAACAATAGCCACACTTGACTGTTGTCAGTTTGATATGCTTTTGGACATTATTTCTGAGACTTCTACCATGGGGAAGTACGTTTTGTGTTTAAATGGTGTTATTTTGTCGTGTTTTATTCAGAGCTTGTTTTTGTCTTAAATGTCCGACTCATGCCATGCTATGTAGTTAGCTAGCTTCCCTCCCCCACAAAAAAAAAAAGATTTCGCAAATGGTTTTATTTTAAAATATACCGGATCTACCTTGATGCCGACGCTCAACTTCCTAACCAGCTTGTGTAATTTCTTAAGCTTCATGAAAATCCGCATGCTATGTCCGGACAAAATAGAACGCTTGCGGAAACCTTCCGCAGCCCCACTTACACACCGCACTGCACCTGGTGTGAATTGACACGCAGACTCAAACGCTTTCTATTCCTTGCGGCGGCCGTACGGAAAACACACCGCGTCCGTTCCGCAGTCAGTGTGATTTTGGGCATAGGCTAACAAGTGAAAAAAAGTTATCTTTGAGGTTTCATGTATTGAAAAGCAGTGCTGATTACAGTTGCAACAATGTAAGCATTATCGATGTGGTTGCATTAACTCTTTCACTGCCACTGACGTTTAAAGACGTCAAGTAAAAACCTACGCTTCACTGCCAATGACGTCAAAAGACGTCATCCAATGATTTTTATTTTTTTTTTTGAAACGGGTAGAGGAAACCCTCCCGCATGTCTGGTGAAAGTTTCAAATCTGTCTGTTGTGCCTAAGGACTATTTTTGGCCCCTAGAGGGCAGCGATGACTCTCTTTTGACAAGATCGGGTGGCCGTCAGTAGTATAAAAGGCCAGGCGGGGCTAGAGCGTCGAGGAGTAGACGAGAGTTGAGGAGAGACGAAAAATGGCGACCGACGGTAAGAAGCAGACCACGCTTGATTGATTTTTTGGAAAAGGAGAAGCATCAACCAGTGCTAAAGTGCACCATTAGGATGACCGCGATGATGATGGTGATAAGGAGGTTGACGCCGAAGCTGCAGCGCTGACGCGGCGGCAGCTTCGTTCACGTCCTCAGGCCTCAGAGGCTAGCGGTGCTAGCGCCGGAAAACGTCGTGCACGACCGAGCACTTCTGCACGCGAGGACGTTCAATCCGACGAAGGTGATGATGATGGCGACAATGAGGTTGATGCCGAAGTTGCAGCGTTGACGCGGCGGCAGCTTCGACCGCGTGTTAAGGCCTCGGAGGCTAGCGGTGCTAGCGCCGGAAAACGTGGTGCACGACCGAGCACTTCTCCGCACGAGGACGTTCAATCGGACGACGACGAAGAGTATCCTGAGTCCGATGGATATTCTTCGGAGGAGTGGGTACAGTCTGACCACGGAGAAAGTGATTCGGACAGTATTTCATCCGCAGAAGACGTCGAAGGTAAGCACAAACTTGCTATGAGATACTTTTCTAGCACGCTGCTAGCACCTCGTGTAACGTGAATGTGCATTCATAGATCGTGGATCGTGCTCACAGCGACGTCCCACTGCAAAGACGACAAAGAGAGGTATAAAAAAAGTGTTTTCAATACACCGCAACAACAAAAGAAAACGCTCCTTTGATATTATTGTAATTGTATATATTTCTTTCAGCTGCAGCTCAGAGTGACGCTCCTCAGAGTGAGCAGAATAAAGGTCCATCAACCAGTGGATCCAAGAAAAAACGTAAATATATATATTTATATATATATATTGCATCACACTGATCTAAAATGAATATTATATGATATTGAAATGTATATTTGCAGATCCCCAAAAATCTGGCTGGCATGAAGCAGGCTGGCAGCCAAACTCCTTCCCCTTTACTGTGGAGCCAGGACCAAGAGGTGCCGCAGCAGAGCTGAATTCAACCCGGCCAGTTGACTTCCTGCAGCTCTTCATCACAGACGAACTTCTGCAGCACATTGCTGATCAGACAAACTTATTTGCACGTCAGTCAATGCAAAAACGGGCTGAAAGTCTGCCACACTGCAGGAGTCGTGCTTGGAAGCCAGTGTCTGTGTCTGAGCTCAAAACGTTTTTTGCACTCCAATTCCTTACTGGGTATATAAACAAGCCCAGTATCGAAATGTATTGGACTCAGGACGAAATAGAGACGACACCATTCTTCAGTCGCGCAATGCCTCGAAACCGCTTCCAGCTCATCTGGAGTTTCCTGCACTTCAACGACAACGAGACGGCACACAGTTCAGACGACAAACTATTTAAAATTCGTCCTGTGTTCAATCACGTTGTAAACAAGTTCAAGGAACTGTTTCAACCGGGCAGGAATATTTGTATTGATGAGGGAATGATGAGTTTCCAGGGACGTCTTTCGTTCAAAGTGTACAACCCCCAAAAGCCGGTCAAATATGGGATCAAATCATACATTTTGTGTGACTCCCAAACCGGCTATTGTTTCAATATGCAACCCTATGTTGGCATTAGTTGTTCTCTCCCCGATACAGTGTTCAACTTACTGGATCGTCTGCCAGGAAATGGGTACACACTATTCATGGACAATTTTTATAACTCTATTGCTTTGTGTGAACGTCTCCTGGCAGCGCGCACCAATGTTTGTGGAACGCTGAGGAAGAACAGGGGTGAACCCAGTGAGATAACGTGCCTAACCAACACTGGCCTTGGGGTGGGGGGGAAACTGGTAAGGCACAACACAAATGTTTTAATTGTGGCATGGCAGGACAAACGTTTGTTGAGGATGGTGACAACGTTTCACAAAGATGAAATGCGGACAGTGGAGGTGTGGCGGAAGGCACAAAAAAAAAAAGTGCCTTTCGAAAAACCAATTTGTGTTGTGGACTACAATTCCAAGATGAATGGAGTGGACAAGATGGATCAAAACATCTCGTACCACCCATTCACACGGAAAACGTTGAAGTGGCACAAAAAGTTTGTTGCCTATCTTTTCCAAATATGCATGTTCAATGCTTACATATTGTACAAAAAAAAAAATGGGACGAGTCAACCTTTTTTGGAGTTCATCCAGCAGGTGGTGAGAGGGTGGCTGTTGCCACAAGACCAGGAGGAAGTTGGGATGGAAGAGCATGAGGAAGCCAGACAAAATACTAGGTCACCGTATTTTGATCCTGAAAGCCGACTTGATGGTAACATGGCCAAACACACGCTGGAACACATGCCTGCTACTTCCCGGAAAAAAAAGCCAGCAAGAAGGTGTCGGGTCTGCATGCGAAGGGGCATTCGCAGTGAGACAAGGCTGTGGTGCAAATCTTGCAGTGTCCCCTTGCACGCAGGCGAGTGTTACACTGTTTACCACACAAAAGTAAAATTTATGTAGTTCAAACATCCACACAATTGTAAATAATCACACATGCACTGTTGTACACCTTTGTAAATAGTTTGTCAAATTGTTACTGTTTTCTATGTAAATAAACTGTTTTTTTTTGTTATAAAAAAAGACTTTTTCATTGTTGGTGGTACTGTTTTATAGAAGTAAAGCACTATTTAGGTGTTTGTGGCATCATTCATGGACAAAAAGAAGTGTACAATTCACTGAAGTGCATGAAATAACATCGTTTCACAAAAAGCCGTTTTTCTCCACTTTTTGTTTCAAAACAGAGCATTTGGGTGAAACTAACCATTTTCTATTGTTGATTACTGAAAAACGGAATAAGGGAGAAACAAACTTTTTTTTCTGATGAAAGATGAGAGTCCAATCTTTCATTTGGTAGTATGTGTGTTTCCATAGTCCAAACACAACATTTTCTGTGGACCTTGAAAGATCACTCAAAATGCTTAAATCGGCTGGCAGTGGGGACAACCCGTTTCGGAAAACGTCTGGCAGTGAAAGAGTTAAATTAAAAAAACTGAATGCACATTACAAATGTGAGATATGAGAGGGCACTGAAGCAGGCCATGGCAGCAATGATTGACAAATGGACAAGTTCCTGAACATGCTCCTCTCAAAAGTCAGCAAAATGCTCCTTTCAGAGCTGTGTTAGGCTGTAAATTACTGGAGCAGGATAAGGTATGTAGCTAGCTACATTAGCCATCAACCCCACTGCTAATTTCGTAACAATTTTAAAGAGGCTAATTTGTTCTTGAAAATATCTGACTTGGCTGTTAGTGATCTAGCCTCTGTTGGGCAGACCTGCACTGTACCAGTCATGAGGGCTGACTACGGAAGCTTTGTGTCCTTTATTTAACTTTAGTAGTTTATACTAAATCCAGTCATGAGGTAATGTGAAAGGATATGTACCCAGTGTTACCAACTTGGCAAATTTCTCGCTAAATCTGTCGACTTTTTTTTTGTCAAAAGCAACTAGCGACAAATTTAGCAACATTTCTCTGATGTTGTTTAGGGTCTTTTATACTCACTTTTTACCTCCTACGACATTATTCCCCTCTCCTACAGCGTTCACTAATATTACATTCAAATGTTCAAATATGCAAATTAGGCAATGATGTAATTTTGCGACTTAGTACAGCCAATAGCTACTTTCCTTACTGGGGAGTTGGCAACGCTGCGTGCGCGGCCTAAGTCGATCACAGCCGCAGGCTACCTCGGCTTTATGAAAAGTATGGCTTAAGTTCACTGAATTTCTTCCCCACAAAAAAAGCCAATCTTTCTAATCAAAGTCAACAAAAAGACAGATCATGACACAAATTTGCATTTTTGTTGGATATAGACTTCGAAAAGATATTAGGTTGAAGGCAGCATTCATGGTTACAGGCCAAATTATCAGATCATTACTGACGTGGGGTGTTTTTGGGGCACCTTCCTTCACGGTATTCTGCCTCGTTCACACAGTCATACTGTAATATTGGGAGAGAGTGTAGTTGATGGCACGTCAACTTTACTGACTCTGTTGGGGCTAAACTGAGCTTTACACAGCTGGTGTAAGCTTTGACTTTGTCGCATGCCGAGATGCAATAGTGTGGTGTCACATAACAGTGGCACCCCTAGGAAGATGCAACTAAGACTTGGAAAATATGATACAAACTGTATCTGTTGATTACAGTCAATGTCTGAGTTAGGTGGAAGCTAATGTGGGCCAAGATTCCAGGAAATTAAACTGAACTAGGGTGACCAGATTTTCAAAATTCAAAACTGTAATGCTACAATTTGTAAATCTGGAAATTAAATGTCACCAAATTCAATCGCTTGTAAATCTTCATCAATCTATTTGTTATGGGACTGCTTTGCGAAGCAAGCAGGCACATATTGTTATTCTACCTAGGACAGTGGTTTATTATGGGACTGCTTTGCGAAGCAAGCAGGCACATATTGTTATTCTACCTAGGACAGTGGTTTATTTTTCTTGTTGTTATTATGGGACTGCTTTGCGAAGCAAGCAGGCACATATTGTTATTCTACCTAGGACAGTGGTTTATTTTTCTTGTTGTTATTATTATATATTATTCCACGATTTTTCCGCTAAAATGCGGCCCGTACCGTACATCGCACCGGCACAAATGAGGTATCAAACGATGCGGCTCGATCTGACTCGCTGCGCTATTATTTTTCTAAGAATTCCCAGTTACCTTGGCGACGCTATTCCCAAAAAACTCCCAAATTAACTCCCCATTGGGAATGAATGGGAAAAAAATCACACTTCAAGCACCTTTTTCCAAGACACGCTGCGCGCGCATACGTTATCCGACCGATACGAATTTTAGCTCATTTTGTAGGAATTTGTCCCATCTTTAGCTCAGTGTCGAAATCTTTTTTAAGGAATGAAAGCCCCCCCCCCCCTGTTCGGGTTCAAAGACAGTAGCTGAATTAGCTTTCTCACACACTCTGTTGGCTAATTAGCCATCCAGTGCCGGGAACCAAATAATGTATTAGAAAAAATTTCACTTCAACTCGTCACCACTGCCACAATCTTTTGTCACTAGACGTCAAATTCTCACATTTTGTAGTCACGAGTGTCTTCTTTCAGACAAACTAACTTTTATTTGGCTAAGGTGTCATTTAGTACCTTTATTTTCCCTTTAAGCGAAGAGAAATTGGACTCTCTCGCCAATCTCTTCCATGTTAATTTGGGTGTTTTTTTCCTCTTCATTTCGGATAAATCATACATTTTCAACCTGCTCTCATTTGGTCATTTTTCATCCGATTAAAAAAATTACAACATGCTCGTGTTCCCCAAACCCTTGCCGTTCTAACAAGCCATTTCTTGAATCTGTATCTTGAAGAGTTAAGTCGTGAGAGGCTTTTGTTCCAGGGGTGCGTCTGTCATACAATCTCAATGGAATGCAACCAATCTTGATGATAGTTGGATCTAGTCTTCTCTCTTTTCCCTGATTGGTTCGTTTTCTGCTTGTCTGTGCTGTGGCCAATGAGAGACGCTTTAATGACACCAATTAGAAGTTTCTCGAGAACCTACTCCTCCCATTTCATCTCGTCTGAGGTAAGTTGCAAGGCAATTGTTTGTAGTCTGGTGAATAATGCTAAATAAGTGTGATTTTGCAAGTTTTCCCCATCCTAAACTACATCACGTTAATACTGGCGATGTATTGAAACGTATTTGATGTGTTTGAACGTTATGTTGCTGTTTTAACAAGATTGGAAAAGTTAAGTGCTAGAGATGGTAGCCTACATGCTAGCTGCACCTGCTAGCGCTAGCAAAGAGCTAGCAGATGTTACATTAAAGTTTTAATGTGCAGTAAAAAAAAACTAAGAAAAGTTTGAGTAGGCTCTAAATCTCAATTGTGTACATCTCTCGTTGCTACAATATACAGTAAGGCTTTTGTCTCGTCTGTCGTCGACGTGGGGGGGGGGGGGGGTTGAGTGGCGTGTCGACGGTGTAGCGAAGCGGCGCCAATGAGGGATTTCGGAGAACATGCTCGTGTTCCCCAAACCCTTGCCGTTCTAACGAGCCCTTTCTTGAATCTGTATCTTCAACCGTTAAGTCGTGAGAGGCTTTTGTACAAGGGGTGCTTCTCTCATGCGATCTCAATGCAATGTGGGTGCGTGACGTCACTTCAACTCGTCACCATGGCAACGATCTTTTGTCACTAGACGTCAAATTCTCACATTTTGTAGTCACGAGTGTCTTCTTTCAGACAAACTAACTTTTATTTGGCTAAGGTGTCATTTAGTACCTTTATTTTCACCTTAAGCAAGAGAAGTCGGACTAATTCGCCTGTCTTGTACATGTTAATTTCAGGCGCCTTCCTCTCTCCATTTCTGATAAATCATAAGTTTTCAACCTGCTCTCATTTGGTCATTTTTTATCCGATTAAGAAAATGAGAACATGCTCGTGTTCCCCAAACCCTTGCCGTTCTAACGAGCCATTTCTTGAATCTGTATCTTCAACCGTTAAGTCGTGAGAGGCTTTTGTACAAGGGGTGCTTCTCTCATGCGATCTCAATGCAATGTGGGGCGCGTGACGGCTCCAAGTCAAAAATGTATGTGCTCTTAAAGTGACAGTGACATATTTTTAGATTATGGTTAACTTCCACATTTCTTGACCGATTCCAGTCATTTAAATTTTAAACTGTTCAGCTCATTTACATTTTTTTAAATACATGTTCAGGGACAGTGAGATACTTTTAGTTGATGTTGATTATGGTTAACTTCCACATTTCTTGAGCGATTCCAGTGGTTTAAATTTTAAACTGTTCAGCTCATTACCAAAGAGTCAGCAGTCCCATTCAAAATTTCCGCGGGAATTTTTCTAGTTATTATATATTATTCCACGATTTTTCCGCTAAAATGCGGCCCGTACCGTACATCGCACCGGCACAAATGAGGTATCAAACGATGCGGCTCGATCTGACTCGCTGCGCTATTATTTTTCTAAGAATTCCCAGTTACCTTGGCGACGCTATTCCCAAAAAACTCCCAAATTAACTCCCCATTGGGAATGAATGGGAAAAAAATCACACTTCAAGCACCTTTTTCCAAGACACGCTGCGCGCGCATACGTTATCCGACCGATACGAATTTTAGCTCATTTTGTAGGAATTTGTCCCATCTTTAGCTCAGTGTCGAAATCTTTTTTAAGGAATGAAAGCCCCCCCCCCCTGTTCGGGTTCAAAGACAGTAGCTGAATTAGCTTTCTCACACACTCTGTTGGCTAATTAGCCATCCAGTGCCGGGAACCAAATAATGTATTAGAAAAAATTTCACTTCAACTCGTCACCACTGCCACAATCTTTTGTCACTAGACGTCAAATTCTCACATTTTGTAGTCACGAGTGTCTTCTTTCAGACAAACTAACTTTTATTTGGCTAAGGTGTCATTTAGTACCTTTATTTTCCCTTTAAGCGAAGAGAAATTGGACTCTCTCGCCAATCTCTTCCATGTTAATTTGGGTGTTTTTTTCCTCTTCATTTCGGATAAATCATACATTTTCAACCTGCTCTCATTTGGTCATTTTTCATCCGATTAAAAAAATTACAACATGCTCGTGTTCCCCAAACCCTTGCCGTTCTAACAAGCCATTTCTTGAATCTGTATCTTGAAGAGTTAAGTCGTGAGAGGCTTTTGTTCCAGGGGTGCGTCTGTCATACAATCTCAATGGAATGCAACCAATCTTGATGATAGTTGGATCTAGTCTTCTCTCTTTTCCCTGATTGGTTCGTTTTCTGCTTGTCTGTGCTGTGGCCAATGAGAGACGCTTTAATGACACCAATTAGAAGTTTCTCGAGAACCTACTCCTCCCATTTCATCTCGTCTGAGGTAAGTTGCAAGGCAATTGTTTGTAGTCTGGTGAATAATGCTAAATAAGTGTGATTTTGCAAGTTTTCCCCATCCTAAACTACATCACGTTAATACTGGCGATGTATTGAAACGTATTTGATGTGTTTGAACGTTATGTTGCTGTTTTAACAAGATTGGAAAAGTTAAGTGCTAGAGATGGTAGCCTACATGCTAGCTGCACCTGCTAGCGCTAGCAAAGAGCTAGCAGATGTTACATTAAAGTTTTAATGTGCAGTAAAAAAAAACTAAGAAAAGTTTGAGTAGGCTCTAAATCTCAATTGTGTACATCTCTCGTTGCTACAATATACAGTAAGGCTTTTGTCTCGTCTGTCGTCGACGTGGGGGGGGGGGGGGGTTGAGTGGCGTGTCGACGGTGTAGCGAAGCGGCGCCAATGAGGGATTTCGGAGAACATGCTCGTGTTCCCCAAACCCTTGCCGTTCTAACGAGCCCTTTCTTGAATCTGTATCTTCAACCGTTAAGTCGTGAGAGGCTTTTGTACAAGGGGTGCTTCTCTCATGCGATCTCAATGCAATGTGGGTGCGTGACGTCACTTCAACTCGTCACCATGGCAACGATCTTTTGTCACTAGACGTCAAATTCTCACATTTTGTAGTCACGAGTGTCTTCTTTCAGACAAACTAACTTTTATTTGGCTAAGGTGTCATTTAGTACCTTTATTTTCACCTTAAGCAAGAGAAGTCGGACTAATTCGCCTGTCTTGTACATGTTAATTTCAGGCGCCTTCCTCTCTCCATTTCTGATAAATCATAAGTTTTCAACCTGCTCTCATTTGGTCATTTTTTATCCGATTAAGAAAATGAGAACATGCTCGTGTTCCCCAAACCCTTGCCGTTCTAACGAGCCATTTCTTGAATCTGTATCTTCAACCGTTAAGTCGTGAGAGGCTTTTGTACAAGGGGTGCTTCTCTCATGCGATCTCAATGCAATGTGGGGCGCGTGACGGCTCCAAGTCAAAAATGTATGTGCTCTTAAAGTGACAGTGACATATTTTTAGATTATGGTTAACTTCCACATTTCTTGACCGATTCCAGTCATTTAAATTTTAAACTGTTCAGCTCATTTACATTTTTTTAAATACATGTTCAGGGACAGTGAGATACTTTTAGTTGATGTTGATTATGGTTAACTTCCACATTTCTTGAGCGATTCCAGTGGTTTAAATTTTAAACTGTTCAGCTCATTACCAAAGAGTCAGCAGTCCCATTCAAAATTTCCGCGGGAATTTTTCTAGTTTTTCTTGTTGTTATTATTATATATTATTCCACGATTTTTCCGCTAAAATGCGGCCCGTACCGTACATCGCACCGGCACAAATGAGGTATCAAACGATGCGGCTCGATCTGACTCGCTGCGCTATTATTTTTCTAAGAATTCCCAGTTACCTTGGCGACGCTATTCCCAAAAAACTCCCAAATTAACTCCCCATTGGGAATGAATGGGAAAAAAATCACACTTCAAGCACCTTTTTCCAAGACACGCTGCGCGCGCATACGTTATCCGACCGATACGAATTTTAGCTCATTTTGTAGGAATTTGTCCCATCTTTAGCTCAGTGTCGAAATCTTTTTTAAGGAATGAAAGCCCCCCCCCCCTGTTCGGGTTCAAAGACAGTAGCTGAATTAGCTTTCTCACACACTCTGTTGGCTAATTAGCCATCCAGTGCCGGGAACCAAATAATGTATTAGAAAAAATTTCACTTCAACTCGTCACCACTGCCACAATCTTTTGTCACTAGACGTCAAATTCTCACATTTTGTAGTCACGAGTGTCTTCTTTCAGACAAACTAACTTTTATTTGGCTAAGGTGTCATTTAGTACCTTTATTTTCCCTTTAAGCGAAGAGAAATTGGACTCTCTCGCCAATCTCTTCCATGTTAATTTGGGTGTTTTTTTCCTCTTCATTTCGGATAAATCATACATTTTCAACCTGCTCTCATTTGGTCATTTTTCATCCGATTAAAAAAATTACAACATGCTCGTGTTCCCCAAACCCTTGCCGTTCTAACAAGCCATTTCTTGAATCTGTATCTTGAAGAGTTAAGTCGTGAGAGGCTTTTGTTCCAGGGGTGCGTCTGTCATACAATCTCAATGGAATGCAACCAATCTTGATGATAGTTGGATCTAGTCTTCTCTCTTTTCCCTGATTGGTTCGTTTTCTGCTTGTCTGTGCTGTGGCCAATGAGAGACGCTTTAATGACACCAATTAGAAGTTTCTCGAGAACCTACTCCTCCCATTTCATCTCGTCTGAGGTAAGTTGCAAGGCAATTGTTTGTAGTCTGGTGAATAATGCTAAATAAGTGTGATTTTGCAAGTTTTCCCCATCCTAAACTACATCACGTTAATACTGGCGATGTATTGAAACGTATTTGATGTGTTTGAACGTTATGTTGCTGTTTTAACAAGATTGGAAAAGTTAAGTGCTAGAGATGGTAGCCTACATGCTAGCTGCACCTGCTAGCGCTAGCAAAGAGCTAGCAGATGTTACATTAAAGTTTTAATGTGCAGTAAAAAAAAACTAAGAAAAGTTTGAGTAGGCTCTAAATCTCAATTGTGTACATCTCTCGTTGCTACAATATACAGTAAGGCTTTTGTCTCGTCTGTCGTCGACGTGGGGGGGGGGGGGGGTTGAGTGGCGTGTCGACGGTGTAGCGAAGCGGCGCCAATGAGGGATTTCGGAGAACATGCTCGTGTTCCCCAAACCCTTGCCGTTCTAACGAGCCCTTTCTTGAATCTGTATCTTCAACCGTTAAGTCGTGAGAGGCTTTTGTACAAGGGGTGCTTCTCTCATGCGATCTCAATGCAATGTGGGTGCGTGACGTCACTTCAACTCGTCACCATGGCAACGATCTTTTGTCACTAGACGTCAAATTCTCACATTTTGTAGTCACGAGTGTCTTCTTTCAGACAAACTAACTTTTATTTGGCTAAGGTGTCATTTAGTACCTTTATTTTCACCTTAAGCAAGAGAAGTCGGACTAATTCGCCTGTCTTGTACATGTTAATTTCAGGCGCCTTCCTCTCTCCATTTCTGATAAATCATAAGTTTTCAACCTGCTCTCATTTGGTCATTTTTTATCCGATTAAGAAAATGAGAACATGCTCGTGTTCCCCAAACCCTTGCCGTTCTAACGAGCCATTTCTTGAATCTGTATCTTCAACCGTTAAGTCGTGAGAGGCTTTTGTACAAGGGGTGCTTCTCTCATGCGATCTCAATGCAATGTGGGGCGCGTGACGGCTCCAAGTCAAAAATGTATGTGCTCTTAAAGTGACAGTGACATATTTTTAGATTATGGTTAACTTCCACATTTCTTGACCGATTCCAGTCATTTAAATTTTAAACTGTTCAGCTCATTTACATTTTTTTAAATACATGTTCAGGGACAGTGAGATACTTTTAGTTGATGTTGATTATGGTTAACTTCCACATTTCTTGAGCGATTCCAGTGGTTTAAATTTTAAACTGTTCAGCTCATTACCAAAGAGTCAGCAGTCCCATTCAAAATTTCCGCGGGAATTTTTCTAGTTTACTTTTCAAATCCACTTTTCGGTTGTGTTATATATATTAGTAAATGCTAAATGCTATCTTGAGGGACAGTTCAAAAGCGCTTAACAAGTCAATGCCCTCACCATTATCCAACCTTTTTTGCTTGGTCTCATAAGCTATTGGAAGCTGGCTTTGCTGTTACCTTATGTTTGTCACGCATTGCAAAATTGGAAATATGCTGCCAGAAAAGCTTGCGTTGGGTATGATCGGCAACTGCTGTATCAGGTTAATAAGCCCGAGCTTGAAAAATAATTTGTGTGAAACATTGCACTAATTATGAAAGAATATAATGATGTGATGGTGAACGCCTGCAAAGCACCTTTTCCGGAAATTTTTGGAACCAAATCCAGGATAAGCATTAAGCAGTACATGAGGGACAGGCCAACAAAGTGGGGTTACAAACTGTTTGTACTTGCTGATTCATTGACAGGCTATACCTGGAATTTCTTTGTCTACACAGGTAAAAGTGAGTTCCCCACAGCTCACGGCCTTTGTTACTCATCAGTGATGGACCTTTTGCATTTTCCTCTACTTGGTCTACACCTTGTATACAGACAATTTTTTATACAAGCCCGGCTTTCTTCGAGGATCTGTACGCCAAGCACATTGGTTGCTGTGGTACCATTCGCAAAAACCGCATTGGCTTCCCTCAAAGCCAGACCAATTACCTTCCCAAAAAGGCTGAGAGGAGGGACATGCGTTGGATCCGGAGTGGTAAACTCTTCTTCGTGAAGTGGAGGGACACAAGAGAGGTGACAATGTGCTCCAAGGTGCATCAGGCCTACAGTGGACAGACAGTGAGGAGAAAGGTGAAGGATGCTGGGGTATGGAAAAGCAAGTTCATACCAGTTCCGGACAGCATCGTGGACTACAATCACAAGGTGGTGTGGGTGTGCATTTGTCTGATGCACTGGTGACATCCTACAGCATCAGCCACACGACCATGAAGTGGTACAAGACTTTGTTTTACCACTTTATGGACATTGCTGTAGTGAACAGTTTCATTCTACACAAGGAACTGTTCAAATTGAGGCAGGTCCCATGCAGACAAAGCCCTCGTCTTCTTCTTGAGCTATGATTTGGTGGATGTTCAGAGGTGCAGCTGGATTATTCCAAAGAGATAATTGTCGTAAAAGTGCTACTTCTTTTTTTTTTTAAGCGAGCCAGAAAATGTTGCATTTGTGCTGTGTGCAATGTTCATTTACTTTTAACTAGTAAAATAAGATATTTACACATTTGAACAAATCTCCCAAGTGTTCCCTTTATGTCACAATAATTATTCAAATAGACCTTGTTGTTGCAGAGATATCCTCTTTTTATTTTGGGTATGTAATATTTGAGCAAAAGCCTGAAAATAGCTTAATAAAAATAATAGGACAATTCTCATATGATTCTTACAGACGGAAGCAGGAAGTAGTTCCGGAATGACATAAACATGCTTGCTAGCAATTACATGCAGATGAGAATGACAACGTGAATGTGAACACATTTATGAAGGAATTTAACCGTTAAATTCCCTTTCAATCGGTTTATAGTATTTTATTTGCCTGACATACACATGGCAAAAAAACGGGACGCCTGATGGGACCTGCATAACAGCGGACCGAAACAATGGGGTTTATAAAATCTGCTAGGGGCTTGGGGCACAAGGCGTCATACCCGGGACGGACACCTGATGAACCTAAATTGAACATAAAGACAATAAATGCATCTGCTTATTTTATTCAAAGTTAAAAAGATATCATTCATTTTTACGTGACATAAGAAAACTGACTATTTTCAGTAATTCATAATAATTCACTATACATTCTTGGGGTGTGCGGAAAAATCGAATCGCGATTCTCATTTAATACGATTCAGAATCGATTTTAAATGTTCCCAAATCAATTTCATTTGAATTATTTTATACTGTCTTGACTTTGTTTGTGTGTGTCTTTATTGGAGCCCTGTTCATGTTATACTCAATTTGACCACTTAGGTGCAGTTTGGTTCTGCTCATTCTGATACACTGTTAAGCTATAGTCACATTAGAGAGTAGAAGGAAAAAGTCCCGATCAAGTTATTCCAATAAAAGTTTTTTTGTTTGTTTTGTTTTTAAGCTTAGGAAGAGCATATGCCGGTGAGTAATATTACGATTGCAGTGAGTAGCGCGCTAATTAGCATTAGTGAGTCAGGCTGGAGTAGATCATGACAATTTCTTTGCACATCTATAAAATGATTGTTAATCAAAGTATTCTGAATCAAAAATCTATTCTGAATCGAATCGCAGACCCAAAAATCTGAGGGTCAAAGTCAAAGACAGTGAACGATTTCCACCCCTAATACTTAAGTGGCACTACCCAGAGGAAACGAAATGGACAAATGAGACATGTTTGAGATCTCAAACATGTCTCATTTACTTCTCCTAGACAACAACGAGATTGATGTGAGACCAAACTGAGACTAAGGTGTGTTGCTCCTGTGTCTCATCTTTTTCTCAGGAGCAAAGCCATGCACTTAATCTCAAATTAGTCTCCTTCGGAGTTTTAGATGATATCTCAATAAGGTCTCACATATTTCTCAGTGTTTCTCAGTTCGCCGTTTGTGTTTTGTCCAGGTTGTCTCGTCAATTTGTTTGTACTATTAGTTTAGTGTTTCCCACACCATGTTAATACTTGGGCGGGCCACCCAAGTAAATTGGCCACCACAAGTTTTCCATAAAATCAATTAAAAATATATTTAAAATATATATATTTTTTTAATTTATCTTGCATATCTTATATATTATACTGTATATTACTTTTTAAGATTTTAAAGAAAGTAAAAAAAAAATAATAATTGTTTCTGGGAAACAACAAAATGTGGATGTGTCTGCTGAATCAGAACTGCAGAACTCACAATTGCATATCATGAAAATACAGTTTAACCTAATTCAGAAAAAGGTAATCAATTATTAGCCGTGTGATATAGTTTCACTTTCAACTTTTTCTGGAGGAATGTTGTTTTTTGTAATTGCATGCTTGTTTGTTTTACACTACTACAAATACTATTGCTATTTGACAGTGTTAGTTTTATGTTAATTTTGTTTTCAGGTCCAATCAATAGTTTCTCCTCAAACAATAAGACTTTGTATTTATTGTACTTAAATGTGCAAAGTATGTGCTTGTCACGTGCTGGTGAGAAGTTCTTCAAAGGTCAACAGCAGTCACCAATTTTTGCTGTGATTCAAGAGTAAGTATATTATTTCCCCTTCGTTTTACATTTGATATTTTATAGCTTCATATACATTTTGGTCTTGTCTATTTGACAGACATTGCTGTTTGTGGTTATCTAGAATTTTCCTCAGTAGTTATTCTTTTAATGCCATAATATTTAGTTAGGTGCTGTCGAGACAATCTTTTTCCATCTGACCAAAGATTTGCTTCAATTTAATAAAACAAATAGCAAATGAATGAATAATATCTAGGTTGGATCGTTGGATCGCAGTTTCACAGTTACGCCATCAGGTGGCCATATTTCTAACCAGACAGACACAGACACACACCGAGTAGAAGAAGAATCTCGACGTGCCAACAGCCGTGCTTTTGAGTCTATGGCTGTGAACAGGAATCCAAAAGTGGCAGTGTTTCAGGTTGGTAAAATGTGCAGTAAAATAAAAATAAATAGAATGTGTATCATGTTATAAATTATTAACATTTTTAATACTTTATTTCATATATTAACCATTGTTATACATGATTAACATTTTAATTCTTTATATTAACCATGTTGAAATGTTTTATAGATGTGAAGTAGGTAAAGTAGTTTTGAACTCAGTATTATTTGACCTTAAGCTGGGACATATTGTTTGGTCTAGAAGTTCCTTCTCTGTGCGAAAACACATTTCTGTTCGTGAGAGAGAGCGCACACTCATATAACTATGTTACATTAGGAGCTGTTGTTCAACTTGTTTGTGAGATTTTGTTATGGGAGAAAGTACTGAGAAGTGCCTTGAAAGTACATTTTGACTAGAGACGAATACAGCTGTATCTGTGTGCTGAGAAGTCTGTTTTTCAATCTGTATTTTTCCATTATATAACACATTTACTTATTCATGAGGGGCGGAGTTGGAGACACTGTTCTTGCAATTTGGTTGTAATAAAGTGTGGGCTCTTCGAAAGAGGAGTGGCATTATTGATCTGAAACTGTTTGAGTTTGATTCAATGATGTAACGGAGATCTCTGGAATAAGTCATCCTGCGCATGAACTCTGTTCATTTCTTGTCCCACAATTTGATTTATTGGACACGTAAAAGTATGGATTTTTAATATACCTTCTTCAATCACTCTTTCATTTTTCACTCCTGTCACTTAGCATACGTCTTAAGAGGTTGTTTGACAGAATAAATTATTCCATATCATCCTAAAAGTTAAAGCTAAGTTGCTAATCATCTATTAGCAATAAAAGCAAGGTGTGCTTTGTTGCTAACATATGCTAGTAAGCTAACCAACAGCACTGAAACGGGACATGAGTGCTTAAGTACATGAATGAAGCTTAAGTTTTTTTTTTTAACATGCTATCATAACAGTTGAAGACAGAACATTGACTAACAATAGTAGAATATGTTACATGTTGTTAGGTTTAGTTTTTAAAGTAAGTGTGATGGTGTAGAAATGTATTAACAAAGTTTATCTGTAACTTGTTTTTCTTCTCACTGTAACTCCTTTCATCAGGAAACTAAGCAGAGAGGTGTCATCTGTCATGCTGCAGGTTTTTCAGTTGGTGAGGCAAGTAAGAACCTTTATATTAATTATTGAGCTAATGATGAACATTGCATTAGTTTCACACTATAATATAACAAATATGTAGATGTTGTACTTCGTTGCTTTTAATATATTCTGTTCATGTACAGGTTGTTGGTACTGTTTTGACGAGCCACGTGGCGTACGGGTGATCGCAGCGTCTTCAAATCAAGATGGCTAATTATTTATTCACTACTTATCCAAACTTGGAAGGCATGATGTACCTTGTCCTGAGTTTGATGTCAACTCCATGAAAAGGAAACAGTCAGGTAAACAAACACTCACAAAGTATTAGAAGAACCCAAAGAGAGTTGAGGTAAACTAACTTCCACCACATCCAAGTGTTTAAATTAGTGACAGGGATGTAACTTTGCACATACTTAATGGGGAGGAAGAAGATGTGCAGGTCTTACCCATGAAGACAAATGTGGCAAAGAGGAACATTTTAAGATAATATTGGTATGTTTTTAAAGTTCATAATATGACGTAACATAATTTAAATTTTTTTTCTGGAGAGCTCAGTATTGTTCATTCGGTAATCTTACAGATTCGACATCATCATTGCTCTCCTTTTTTTTTTTTATGTGGGTGATTATGTGTATGTGCGTGCGTGCGAGTGTGTGTGTATTCATTAGTTCACCTAAAACCTATTAAAAAAATCCCATACCGTTCACCTAAACCGAACACTTCCAGCCAGAGTCGTGAGGCCGTCAGGAAACCCGAGGAAGGACCAAAGAAAAGAAAGGAAAGTGAAATCCAGCACCGACCAGACACCACCCACCAGGCCACCAACCAGAGTCCTTCACCAACCCCAGAGACATCTAAATTTCAACAAATCAGGAAGACCTCAAGAGACCAAAGGAGAGACTGAGGAAAGGAAGGAAGGACAGACGAAGCAGAGTGAGATCCACAGACAACAGCCTCCACCGATTCAATGACCTGAGGAAGATTGTGTCTGAGTTTCAATAGATGCTGGTGTGATGGAACTGGCATGCATGAAAATCTCCACCAAAGAGGGGAGTCGTCGACCCCCGCCAGGACAGAGCAAGCGCAACACCTCAGGGCCCCTCAGGCCGCGGCAGCGCCAAAGGACGACCCCCGGGCCCCGCAGGGGCCACCGGCCGGAGAGCAAACCCAGGAGCAGGAGCGCCCCCCACCCCAACGCGGCCCGCGCCCCCAACCCAACGCAGCAGGACGGGGCACTGCAGGCCCGCCAGGAACCCCACCGGTCCACAGCCCCCGCTCCCCCTTTTCTTTTACCAAAATGTTCTGGCCACAAAATTTTATATGAGGAGGAGAGCAGAACAGCTAAATGATTCTGAACACGACCTAATTTTGATGATGCTGTATTGCATTGATGCTGTATTTTGCATTGCATGTTTGAAACTTACATGCTGTGTTGTTGATATTGTTTAGGTGCACAGCTCCCTTTTCCAAAACCATAAACACAATTACAGCTCAACAACAGTGCACACAGACTCATAGTTAATTTAACTTGTGAGTAATAATAACTACTAACTATGATAATAAAAGAACACAGTAATCAAAATGCACCTCCCCCAAAAATGTTTATTACAGTTTTCTGCTTGTTTCAGGCAATGACAGTTAAACCTTCTAGGGGAGCTTGGGGTCGGTGACGAGCAAAGGGAAATGACTGTAGTTGCTAAGTTTTCCTCATGTCACTGTTGTTTAAAGATCCAATCATCATAAATATTCCAACATTGTTTTTGTTTTCTGATCAGCAGTGTTCAATTCGAAAGGTAAACGGAAAGGTTGCAAACATTAAGAAGGTGTCTATTTGGAATGCATTATTAAGATACACTTTAAAGTAAAGTGTTTTCTGTAAATCATGAGGTTCATGTGAAAGATGACTGTAAAAGTAAAAATACACGTTCAGCCGTATTGCCTAGCCTTAGATCAGACTGAATTGTTTATTACGGGGTGTCCTGGCCGATTAGTAAAGTGGCCGTCTCGCAACCCAGAGGTTGTGGGTTTGATCCCATGTCATTGTGACCACGCCGAAGTATCTTTGAGCAAGATACTGAACCCCCAGTTGCTCCTGATGATGCATCAACTTTGAGGGCCTTGTAAGGTGGGAAAGCACTATATAAATGAAGTACCATGATCACCCTCTTAAAATAATTGCCTAAGTCATTTTTTTGCAATATTTTTTTGTGCCTTAATCTCCTTATGATGTAAATGGTAACATTTTTTGTTTCCTGAAAAATCTGAAATAAATTACATAGGCAATTATATTAAGAAGGCGTCGATTTACCATTTAGAAGCACAAATAAAATTTGTAAAATAGTCATTTATGAACACTTTGTTGCCTAAATCTCTGTGACTCTGATCCTGCCTAAATTTGGCATTGCTTCTCAACAGAACCCAATGTATCACATTGCTTCATTTACACTAATGTAGTTAAAAGCATAATTAGCCAAAAATGAAACTTTTATCCATTCACCCTCATGTAGTTGAAGTGTTCGGAGAGGTTTCTGGATCTTCCCAACGCACAACTACCGTGAGCCCCCCCCCCCCCCCCCCCCCCCCTAGGTGTTGGGATGATACAGAAACCTCTCCTAACACTTCATATGCATGAGGGTGATTGAATAAAGGTTACATTTTCATTTTTGATTGACTGTTCATTGTTGTTGTTTGTATAATGATAATTTTAGTTACAGTAATTGTATATAACGTGACTTTTTCAAGTTATTTTTGTTCAGTGCTTTGTTGAATTTAATAAAGAATATTATGATTAAGTTGGATCCAGAACACTTTATTCATCCCAAAAGGGAAAATCATTTGTCTGTCAGCTCATCTGTCATTAACTATAGAATTATAAAGCCTAATGACTATATGTCAGTGTCCTTACCTACGTTGTTTTAGTTAATTGAAACTAAAATTGAAAAAAACTTTTCATTAACAAAATGAAATAACAAAAATGCTTTTAAAAAAACAACTGCAACTACAATCTAAGCTTTCAAAACTATAATTCAAGCAAAAATGTCGTTGATTTTTGTTTTGGCAATTAATTTAATACATTTGCCTTTGATGTTGATTTTAAATATAAGCTTTAAGCAATAACGTTTTTTGCTTTTGATTTTGCTTAATAGTATCTCAGTATTGCTCATTTTCTCCTTGGAGATCTCCAAGGTATCGCCAGTAAGTCTTACGTTTGACTCTCCTCTATAATTGCAATGTCTCCCTTATTTCTCCTAGTGAATTTTAAGAGAAACAAATTAGAAACGTTTGAGAAAAAAGAGAGAGTAAAATGGGACTGAGATGAGATTCTCACATTTGTCTCACATAGTCCGACTTTTTTCTCCTTATGCTCATTTTCTCCTTGAAGTTAGATCTCAAAATGATCTCCATTAAGTCTCTGGTATGACTCCCTCTTTCGTTTCTATGTCTCCCTTATTTCTCCTAGTGAATTTTAGGAGAAACACATGAGCGACACTGGATATAAAAAAGAGTAAAATGAGACGGAAATGAGATTCTCACATTTGTCCCACATAGTCTTACTTATTTCTCCTTATGCTCATTTTCTCCTTGAAGTTAGATCTCAAAGTTATCTCCATTAGGTTTCAAGTATGATTCCCTCTTTAATTGCAATGTCTCCCTTATTTCTCCTAGTGAATTTCAGGAGAAACAAATGAGAAACGTTTGAGACAAAAGAGAGAGTAAAATGAGACTGTGGTGAGATTCTCAAATTTGTCTCACAAGACATAGACGATCAAGCTTTGAGCAATAAAATTTTCCTCTGGGTGATCTCTTATTTGCCATTTTCAAATGTGTTTTCTCATTCCCAGTCAGTAGGACTGACACTAGGTGGCTTTCCATCCAAAAAGAAACTGAATGGAAACGCCAGAAATTCGAAAAAAGGCCCAAACTTCGCAAAAACGCTTCTTGGAGGGGGTGGTTTTTGAAGCGTATCGAAAAAAGAAAAATTTACATTTTGGCGATGGAAACAGGTTTTGCGAATAAGCGACTACAATACCGGATATACATCACAATGAATGGCGGATGGTAGTAAGATATGTTTGGGGAGACGAAGAAACACAATTATTTTTATAATTAATTAAAGAAAAAAACATGAATGCAATTTTAGATGGCTTTATTAACATCAGCTCTCAATATAACAACACACTTCACTTACATGCGGGAGGGAAGCCAACAAGACAAACTACTTCCGTTCAGTCCGTCAAAACCAACATTCCCATCTGGAACTTCCCATTGTCCCAAAGTTCCGTCACTACGTCATCTCGTGCCGCATATTTGCAAAAGAAGAGCGGATGGAAACGGGCATAAGTCGCATGTCCGTTTTGCGCATTTTCACCAAATTCGCATAAAAATGTCAAAACCTTTGGATGGAAACCCGACTAATGACTTTCCAGAACAGAATAATATTGTTTTTGACACGTTTCTACTCATCTCGTTAGGCAATGTGACACTTGGTGTGTTATCTGTGCTTAGATCACATCAATATTATAAACTATAGCATTGTGGAGCAAGTGTATGACACTTTGCATATGATTATTGCACTCTAATACAGAGTGTACAAAATAATGCATGCTGTATTTCTTGCTTTCTAATTGAAACGCTAAAAAAATAGTGCAAACCTTTTCCTTTCCTTCTAGCAGTAGCTTTTCCTTCTTGCGTACTGGAGCTGAATACATAAGCATGATATATTCTCCCTTGACAAGTGTCATTGTGTCCCACTTCTGAAGCAAATGAAAAACCCTCATATCACAATTTTTCTTGTAAACCCCAGGAGAAAAACTCAGCAAGAACAAAGTTTTGCTATCATCATTTACAGCTGAATCCCAGGTTGCTGACCCACAGTAGCTCAGCTCAAATGAGTAAACAACACATCACTTCCCCCTCCCTAATTCACTTGTAGAGTCGATTAAAGCAATAGACCCTGCTGTGTAACGTACACACATATGCTCACAAACGGCTTAACTTCTCTCTGTTGTGACATCATCCTTCTCCCCATCAATTCGTAAGACTCCCTTATACCAACCATGTTTCTCACAGTTAGTCATTTTCAGTTATGCGCTTTAGAGTGAAAAAGGCGCACACCGTACTTCTGTGTGCCTAGATTATTTCAACCACTTTCTTAAGTCTTTCATTTAGGCTTTTTTTTTGTGTGCCAGATACGCAATCTGGGGGAGCAAACCTAAAAATGTTGGCATTCCGTGTCAAATTTGGACCTTGTGTTCATTCTCCTGTTACTTTTCCTCAAACACATTTCAGAGGCTGTAGTAAGTCAGTTTGGAAGAGACTTCCAGAAAGCAATCAAATGTATTTAAAGTCTGGTGTCCCATTCCGAGGTACTGATGGGGAAATGGAGCAATATTGTGAAGGTTGATCAATATCTAGTGTTCTCATGTTTGTGTCCAGTCTTATATTTGTTAAATAATTTATTTTAATGCTTGTCGCCTTGTTGGGGCGGATGTGACGTTACCACGCTGACATGCCATCAATCGCGCCCATTAGTTACTATTGAGTGATACCAATACGTTATCAGTCATCTAGACTTGCTCAATTATTTATTATAATTTATTTAAACAGAAAGGATACAACCTGATCCAACAGACAGCTTCCGGCTTGCAACACATTTTCTATTTATTTTTTAAATTAGGTGTTAGAGCCAGTTTGCTGAGAGTCATGGCTCGCCAGTATCGAGATGCGGGTATAGTATCAAAGTCAAAATGTTATCATGACAACACTACAACACAAATTAACCCCTCGAGAGCAGAGTGGGGTTCATCTTAAATGGTAGCCTTGTAAATGGAAGCACTCACCATCCTACCTCAGACAATGCGTCTCTTGTTTGACTTTACCCATCTGCAGTACCAGGAGTGCTTGAAAAACGTTTTTGTTAATGTATTAATTTCTTTATATTCATTCAGCAGGTAATGCTGTACTTAGGTTGACATGAGATACCTCCAATAATTCAAATGCTGAAGAATAACCTTGCAGTATACACATTTATGCTCATTACACATTATTACGTTACACTCATTATTATTATTATTATTTTTAAAGTTCCTGTCTTGTTTATTGCACAAATACTGTATATTGCATTGACTGAAGTAAATTCTCTTTAGGTTGTTCCTTTTGATAGGTTTTTATTATATTCTTATGTTTTTTGTATATTATGTAAGGGGAACTTTTCTTTCTTTTTGCAAGAATACATTGCATGTGCCAGCACGAGCCAAAACACGGTATTCTGATTAACATTGCGTTCATAGAATGAGATTATACAGTATCATTCATCAATCTTCATCGATTTCTACCTAAATAATGTAAACCTTTTGAGGTAATCCCTGGATGTAAATGTTTTAAGTACAACCAATTTATCCAGGTTTTCAATGATAGAGATAATTCCAACAAAAATGCCTGTGTGTGTAACTTTTCACTAAGACAAGAAACCAAAGAAGCAATTTTTAATACACCATAAATGCAGACACAGTATGCCTCGGCACGTTCATCCCTCTTTTTCCCGTACCCACACGCATGTTGCTCCAGACTCATCCTCGCTTCAAACTTTGCTTACTTGAGACATAACTATTTAAAAAAAAGAAAATTTCCTGCTTTGTCACTAATTTCTAGTTGTTCTGTTTGTGCAAAATTAATGAATCAATAAATGGCTGGACAAACAATGAATGGAACACAGATTGCGTGAGTCGACACTGCACAAAGCAACTACATGAGTGTACACTTACAAGGAAGATTGTGCACCTCTCACTTTTTAATGTCTGTTTCGATTATGTTGCCTAAGCGCAAGGGATTAAAAAAATTTGCATTATTAGATTTTTTTTCTTCCACCCAGGTCAAATGGATTTGGATGTGGTTGCGCATTGATTTCATAGTTTTTTTGTAAATGGTTTTTAGTTATAACAAAAACAAGCTCGTGAGAACAGACCATTACTGGCAAAATAAATTTATCAAATTTAAAAGAAAAATGCACTGCTCTGCTAATTATATTCAAGAGACAGACTAATTGATTTAATTTGGATGTAAAACAGCCTTATTGAATTTCTTTCCCATGAGTATAAAAATAAAAGGAAAGGTTGGTATACAAAAGCCTCAATACAAACACAAATTATTTTACCTCCTGAACGTCTCTGCTTTTAAAGCTGTATTTCCCCTTTAAATGGGGGGAAAAAAACATTTACTGTACACATCTAACGCATGTGACTCCAATTCTTACATGTAATCAGATATTCTTAGATCCCATCAGTGACTCAATATGCGGAAATAAAAATGTATCGATCGTATAGAAACCATGTAACTCAAATCTTAGGGGATTAGGTATTTCCTGTCATTGTACCACTGGCATGCAATACACGTAGAATAGAAAAGAAAGTAACCTCAAGAAAAAAAGTAACTTCTCAAGAAAGAAAAGAAAGTAATTTGTCAAAAATGTACTTGAGTGCCTTTAAATCCACAGGTAGGTCAAAAGTGACCTGGAGAGGTCATTTTCTTCTTTTTAACTCTTTCACTGCCACTGACGTTTAAAGACGTCAAGTAAAAACCTACGCTTCACTGCCAATGACGTCAAAAGACGTCATCCAATGATTTTTTTTTTTTTTTTTGAAACGGGTAGAGGAAACCCTTCCGCATGTCTGGTGAAAGTTTCAAGTCTGTCTGTTGTGCCTAATGACTATTTTTGGCCCCTAGAGGGCAGCGATGACTCTCTTTTGACAAGATCGGGTGGGCGTCAGTAGAGGCGGAGCTAGAGCGTCTAGCAGGAGATGAGAATGGAAGACAAAGGAAAAATGGCGGCCGGTCGCGAGGAGCTCACGCCCGAGACGTTTTTTTCAAAGACCAAAAGCATCGCTGAAAAAGGGGTGTCTGGGAGTTTGGGGGCCTGGGGGCGGCTGGGGCTGGGTTGGGGTGGATGGCGGGGGTGGATGGGAGGCGGGGGGAGCGGGGGCTGTGGACCGGTGGGGTGCCTGGCGGGCCTGCAGTGCCCCGTCCTGCTGCGTTGGGTTGGGGGGCGCTCCTGCTCCTGGGTTTGCTCTCCGGCCGGTGGCCCCTGCGGGGCCCGGGGGTTGTCCCTTTGCGCTGCCGTGGCCTGGGGGGGGCCTGAGGTGTTGCGCTTGCTCTGTCCTGGCGGGGGTCGACGGCTCCCCTCTTTGGTGGAGATTTTCATGCATGCTAGATCCACCCCACCAGCATCTATCGAAACTCAGACACAATCTGCTTCTTCCTCTGGTCGTTGAATCGGTGGAGGCTTGTGTCTGTGGATCTCACTCTGCTTCGTCTGTCCTTCCTTCCTTTCCTCAGTCTCTCCTTTGGTCTCTTGAGGTCTCCCTGATTTGTTGGAATTTGGATGTTTCTGGGGTTGGTGGCCCGGTGGGTGGTGGGTGGTGTCTGGTCGGTGCTGGATTTCACTTTCCTTTCTTTTCTTTGGTCCTTCCTCGGGTCTCCTGACGGCCTCACGGCTCTGGCTGGGTTCTGAAGTGTTCGGTTTAGGTGAACGGAATGTTTTTTTTAAATAGGTTTTAGGTGAACTAATGAATACACACTCACACGCACGCACACACGCACATTCACATACTCACCCACACACAAAATAAATAAAATAAAATAAAAATAAATTAAAGAGAGAGCAATGATGATGACATGTCAAATCGGTAAAATTACCGAATGAACAATACTGAGCTCGCCCCAAAAAAATAAATAAATAAAAGTAGTCTCTTGAAGTTACTTGTGTACAGCTTGTGCACCCTCTGGCACACTGGCAAGTTGACACAATTACCACGTATTCTGGGAATGTTGTTTCTAACCTTTATTATTATACTTATTATAGCATTTTTATTCCCCTCACTTTTTTGCCGTGCGATAACTCCTTCATATTAATTCTGATTCACACCGTTCAAATTTCAACTTTCAAATTCATGGCTTCCTGGGAATATATATAGTCCACATTACTTACAGTACTCGCACAATTTAACATAAATTTAAATATCAACTTTTCCCCATTCATTTTCAATGGGACTGACATTTAACTTTTTCTAAGTTCCACTTTCCATGCCCACTTAACATGCATACAACTGATCATCATTACCAACTCTCTCTCCGACTGTACATTGCAAATATATCCATGGCAAGTATTTTTAAGGGATATAAATGTATACCAACTTGTCATGTCAGCAAATGCATTATAATTTCACTGAAATTATTAAACACGTGTCCCCGTTCAGCTTTGTACAAAAACTTTGAATATAAATATGCCTTTGAGCCATGCAAGGAGGCACAAACCAGTGTCTTATTGTGTCAGTCCCAAGCCCGGATAAATACAGAGGGTTGTGTCAGGAAGGGCGTCCGACGTAAAAACTTTTGCCAAATCAAACATGCGAATCAAATATATGACTTCCCTACAGGATCGGTCGAGGCCCGGGTTAACAACGACCGCCGTTGGTGCTGTTGACCTAAAGGGTGCCGGTGGAAACTGGACTACTGTTGGTCGAAGAAGGAGAGGAGGAAGGTGTTTTCGTAGGAAGAAAGAGAAGAGGAACATCAAAAGTCTAGGACTCAGAGTAGGGGCTTTGAATGTTGGAACTATGACAGGAAAAGGTAGAGAGCTGGCTGACATGATGCAGAGGAGGAAGGTGTATGCGCCACAGGTAGGATGTGAGCTGGAGGAGAAGGAAAATTTTTGGTTGGACCTTGACAAAAGGATGCAGAGCATCCCTAGAAGTGAGAGAGTTGTCATTGGTGCAGACTTCAATGGAAACGTTGGTGCAGGAAACAGAGGCGATGAGGAGGTGATGGGCAAGTTTGGTATCCAGGAGGAACGCAATACAGATGGTGGTTGACTTGGCAAAAAGAATGTAATGGCTGTCATGAATACTTTTTTCCAGAAGAGGCAGGAACATTGGGTGACCTACAAGAGTGGAGGTAGGAGTGCACAGGTAGACTACATCTTGTGTAGACGGTGAAATCTGAAGGAGATCAGCCACTACAAAGTAGTGGTAGGTGAGAGTGTTGCCAGACAGCATATGATGATAGTGTGCAGTATGACTCTGGTGGTGAGGAAGACAAAGACGGCAAAGGCAGAGCAGAGGACGAAATGGTGGAAGCTGAAAAAGGAAGAGTGTTGTATGACTTTTAGGAAGGAGTTGAGGCTCTGGATGATCAGGAGGTGCTTCCAAATGACTTTTTAATGATTACATGGATTTTGTAATCATTTGCGTTGTTCAAATAAATTATAAATGAGATAGATGAAGAAGTTTCTTGCAAGTTTTTTATTCCAAAAGCTTTTGAAGACACGCACAGGAACCCACTGAAAAAAGGTGGTCTGTCTCCAGGGTGTGTGTGTCTGTGTGACAATCTTGTGGCATCTTTATACATATTTAAACCTTAAAAAACTATTTTTAGAGAAAAATTCCAGCGGGATCTTCTTCTGATGTCACGACCGCAGGCATTGCTGGAGAAAGCACGGATTCCACCATCATATAAGAAGTCTTATTTCGTACATCCTGTTTTTCAATAGCTGCGGTAATAATTCTTTGGCAAAGAGAACGAATACATGGAATACAACAACAACCGCATGTAGTTAAAAATGCAGCAAATACAGCAACAGAAATCAGAATTGAGGAAACTAAAGTTTTATAGCGGCCAAAAACATGCATCCAATTGTCCCATACCGAAGTGTCTATACCAGAATGCTCTTTCATTTTTTTATTAAGTGTACGGAGTCCTTCAATTGCGACAGTTAAACTACCATCTGGTGCTGTATTATTTGGAATAAACGTACAACATTGATCTCCAAACATTGAGCAAACTCCGCCCCTTTCTGCCAGCAACATATCTAGGGCAATACGATTTTGAAATGCCATCAAAGATGTAGCCGCTAACTGGCTGTGTACAGCCTCAAAACCAGATAGAGTCCAATTTCCTAGCCTTTGAACATTATAATGTACATAATTAATTCTATCTACGTTTTTGTTAATTGTACACCACCAGCAAATTAGAGATTCAAATCCTGAAGCTATTTGATCAGCCAATTTATATTCATCCGGAACGCCTCTAGGTACCCCAATTTCATCGATGTAGGTGGGAACATTTTGCTCTTGCCAAGAAGAACGTTTGACTCTGTGAAAAGGAGGAGAAGATTTTGGTTTCCAAGTATCAATCATTTGTAAAAGGTTATCAACAGATGTGGGGAAAACTTGTACTGGCAGAAGAAGGGTAATGAGAGCACAATATCCTTGCACATTAATCGGTAACTTATCAAATATTCGGTCAGCCCCGCACCACCACCAAATGTCCGCTCTGGATTGCGGTTGAAATTTTCGTCCAACATCTATCGCTGAAATGCAGTGAGTGATGTGATTTAATTTTCCCAATTTTTCCCCAGTGCCTGTCAGTTTAATACATGAAAAATTACCATCCACCAGGTGTCGCCTTTCTTATGCAAACGCACTACACATCACATTCTCTCCGTGGTTCTGAACGGTCCAGTCCATCTAGGAGCACACCATTTGCGTTTAATAACTTTTAACCACATATATTCACAATTATTTATTTCTGAAGAAACATCTGGTTGTTTATTCGTTAGCTTGGAGAATGTAGATAGTATCTGTTTAAGTACTAGAGGTCCTGCAATTTGCGACTCTCCCAGCAGAACATTAGGAGCCGGAAATGGTCTGTTTTTGTGACCTTCAAACGGAGTCCAACCTTTAGCTGAATTTAATGACATTTGTACATTCATTAATGCAATAGGAAGAGCTTGTAGCCAGTTTAATTTTGATGAGGCCAGTGCTTTAGCCAATTTTTCTTTAATATTTCTATTCATTCGTTCAACTTGTCCTTGAGATTGAGGATGATATACAGAACCAAATGTATATTTTAAACCTAATGCTTTTTCCACTTCCTGTAAATGTTTGTTTCTGAAATGGGTTCCATTGTCTGATCTATTTTTTTCTGGGAAACCCATGTGATGGTATGTAATGATTAATCAAATGTTTCACCACGACATCTGCTGTTTCAGCTTTGCAGTGATATGCCTCAGGTCATCCTGAAAATGAATCTACTATCACCAATAGATATCGGTAACCTTCCACTGGCTTTAACATGTCAGTAAAATCCATTGAAATGACTTGTCCCGGAGCAGTCACTTCTGGATCGTGCGTACCAGGAGGAGGTTTAGATGTAGGCATACTGTTGAATTTACTACAAACAAAATTTTATTAAGTGCAATCCTGTAGTTCACTTTTGACAATTTGCCTCATGTAAGGATGTGACCAGTTACTCAGTCGTCTTAATGTTTTGTCTCCACCAACATGGCATATTCCATGGGCTTCAGAAATTTGAATTTTTAATTGTTTCTGTGATGGGATATATTTACCTTTTGTCCTCCAAATACCTTTCCCATCCTGTTCAGCAGCTCTCGAAATCCAAACGCTTTTTTCCTCCGGGCTGGCTTTCTCCTGCCACAGTTTGATCGTTTGGGGATTTATCTCTTCTCCGTCTCCCAATTCACCCTCGCTCACCATCAATTGAAGTGTTGTGTGGTAGCCGGCTGCCTGTTTAGCGGCCTTATCAGCGGAATAATTTCCTACTGAGACAAAATCATTATTTTTTTGAATGTCCCTTGCATTTTATCACAGCTACTGCTTTGGGCAGTAGCAAGGCGTCTTTCAAATCAAAAATGTCTTGATGGTGTTTGATAGGTGTCCCTGAAGCAGTCATGAAGTCATTTCTTTGCCATTCTTTGATGGCCGTATGTACAACTACATGTGCATACGCGGAGTCATTGTATATGTTCACAGTCTTATCTTTTGCTAATTGCAATGCAGTTGTCACAGCCACTATCTCTGCTCGTTGAGCTGACTGAGGCCCTGTAAGTCTCTCTGCCACTTTTAGGTCAAAAGTTGTTCCAGTCATCTGTGTTACAGCAAAACCTGATTGTAGTCCGTTATTACCCTTGAAACAACAGCCAACTGTGAATAACATCAGGTCTGGGTCGTTTAATGGGATTTCATAAAGATCTTTTGTCAGTGAATTATCTTCTAGAATTTGCTTAGTGCAGCAGTGAGGTTGCTCTTCTAGCATGCCGTCTGCCATATTTGTCCCCTCATGTGTAAACAAAATGTGCGGTTGTGTCAAGACTGATTCAATCTTTCTCTGTCGTCCCCCTGTCATAGTAAATGCTTGGCTGGTTATGTACTGGACTGTACTATGTGATATACGTATTGTCAACGGATGATGTAAAACGATATGAGATGCTTTTTTTATCAAGCGTGCAAGTGCTGAAGCAAAAGCTGCGCATACATGGTGACGCTGTTCATATTTTTCAAGAGGTGTTGATGCATAAAGACAAACATGTCTATTACCCGTCTCCTCCTTTTGAAAAAGAACAGCGGACACACTCGATGACTTCTCAGAAACATCAAGGAAAAACATCTTAGTGTAATCAGGGACGACAAGGGCCGCGGCTGATGACAAAAATTGTTTTAGCATAACAAAAGAGGTCTCAGGATCATGAGTCCAAACAAGAACATGTGACAGGTTTCTTGTCCCTTTTTCATTCACTAACTGTCTGAGAGGGTGAGTCAGTTCCGCAAAATCCGGAACATGATATCGGGAATAATTGCACAAGCCCAAGAAAGCCAACATTTGTTTAACATTTGTCGGTTTGTGATGGTGCAAGATGTCATCTTTGTGTGACGGAGAAATACCTGTTCCATGCTTTGAAATAAGCCTTCCCAAAAAAGACACCTGTGGGCGGGTAATTTGGAGTTTGTCCTTGGAGCACTTCAGGCCCACCAAAGCCAGGTGGCTCAAAAGGAGCTGTGTAGCTTGAAGGCAGGACTCCTCGGACGGTGCAGCTAGCAGTAGATCATCCACCTACTGTTGGAGAGATGATAGCAGCTGTCTAAGGGAAGCATTAAAAACACCAGGAGATAACACAAACCCTTGTGGCAATCGGGTATACGAGTAACACTCATTATTCCACGTAAATGCAAAATACTTTTGCATAGACACGTCAAGAGGGATGCAAAAAAATGCATTTGCAAGATCAATGCAGGTAAAATGCGTATGCAACGGAGTAATTTGTGACAGCGCAGAATGCGGATTTGGCACCGGCAGTGCAGGTGTCAACACCTTAGCATTAATAGCTCTGAGATCATGCACCATGCGAAATTTACCAGTATTTTTCTTTTCTACCGGGAGAATGGGAGTATTGTAGCTCGACTTATCAATTTTACAAAGCACCCCCGCTTTCAGCAAACCATTAATTGTCGCCGAGATGCCAAGACGACCGTCAGGCTTCATAGGGTATTGCGGCACCCAAACGGATTTGGGTTTTACGTCAAAAGTTACTGGAGTAACTTTACACAAGCCTACGTCAGTTGGATCATCAGACCACAGTTTAGCAGGCAAAGTGTTTAGCATGTCACAAGCAAGGTCGCTGTCAGATGTCTCCCTCCCATGATGTCGATCCAAAAGTTGATGTTCTAAAACAGACCGATGGAAGCAAATAAATCAGATTTAATCCAATAGGCATCAAGAGATTTGGAATATAATAAATCTGGGTGTATCGAGTGTTGCCAATCAGTTGCTTTTGTGCACGCCAGGACAAATGGACCCAAATCTTTCGCCGTGTGCTGGGATGAGACCATCAATGAAACATGAGGATGACATGCCAGCACAGATTCATCAGGTGGTTCCGCCATCTCATACCATTTAAGTTGTTCTTCAGTCAGACTTACAGAAAACGCGACTCCGGGCCCACCTGCGAACAGATCACCTACACGCAACTCCCATGTGTTGCCAACAACTGTTTGGAAGGCATCACTGTATATCTCATCACCACATCTGTCATAAAAAATAGTGCAATGCAAGCAGTCAGATACCATATCGTATGAGCGAAGGTTACGAATCCAAGGCGACCACTCTGTCTAAAACTTTTCAGCATCCCTCCAGTCGGAGGAATCAGTGTCAATCCTTGCCCAGTAGATGTCAGCCGGAGCGCATGTCATAGCGTATTGAGGCACCACTGGGAACTGGGGGCAGGAGTCAGAGACAGAGGCAGCATCGCAGTAGTATGAATGTCCATCTGGGAATTGGAGCGTGAGTCCGTCAGACCCGCACTGGATCAATGGTGCAGTTTTTATGAGAAGATCCCTTCGCATAAGATTCACTGGACAGTTTGGCGCATATACAAACTCATGTAAAAAAGTTTGTGTGAAGCATCGCGTGTTTATAGGGGCTGTGAAATTCAAAACAGTTTGTTCTCCCTTGAATCCAACCAGCGAAATGCCATTCGTGGTGAGCGTACAGTCAGACGGCAAAGTCTTAATGGTAGAGTGACGAGCTCTCGTATCCACCATAAATGACAAGGAAGTTCCTCCTACCTCCATCTCAATCATCGGTTCCTGGAGGCCTTTGGATGTGAATTCAGGGTCCAGTCATTGCGCAAACTGTCCACCAGGTGGCGGCAGGAACTGCTGATTCGGCACTGGCGGTTGTGATGACAGTCGGCGTGTGGGCATGTTCTGTGAGCCACGTCTCCTCTGTGGGAAGTATCCACGCCCTCTTTGTTGCCGCCGAGTTCTGCCGCGTGGCAAACGGCAGGAATCCGCCCAGTGGCCAGGTTGACCACAGTTGAAGCAGTAATCTCGACCAACGATTGGAACTGACTGAAACATGGCACAATCTCCCACAACATTATTAGGTGATGAGACATCAGTGCAAGCCGGAAGAACAGGATTCTCCTCTTTTTTCTTTAAAGTTTGCAATTGCATAATGGGTAATTGTAATTCAGTATTCTTTTGTTTTTCAGTTTTTGATTCGACATATTTAGCATACCTCCTCAAATGATGTTTAAGATGGGCCAACCACCTAGAATATTCTGCTCCGGGCAAATCCGGATTTGAGTCAATGGCCTGAACAACCGTTTTAGGAATACCTTTTAGGACAGCTGCTCTGAAAACTTGTGAATATAGTGCAGAGTCAGTTGGCAAGTCTCCAGTTTTTAACGAAAATTCTACAAGCGCACGGTCAATGAATATAGCCGCTGCATCTTCATCAATTTTTGGGACGAACATCAAATCAGAAATAACAATTTCCGGGATTGGGAACAATTCATCAAGGACCTCTAAAAGTGTCAAATAATTATCACGTGACGGTGCTTCACCATCCATTAAAGATGGCAGTCCTGAATTGGTCATCAACACTTCAAGTTGAGAGAGAGGACAGGCGTGGGTCAAAAGCGCACGCACATCCCCCGCTGTCAAAATCTGACCTATCACCTCCCTCTGCAAAGACCTGAGCCAATTCTGCCCCCCGCTGGTAATGGTGGGAGTCTCTGTAAAATTACGGCCAAATCAGAAGGGGAATAAGGCTTGTACATTGTAGCAGAATTCCCGGTGGCTGGATCGACTTTTGTCAACATAGGTGCTTGTAAACCTACTTGGGAACGAGTCACAGGTCGTGTCGGAGTACCGTCTGGTAATCTGTCAGTCATAGTAATGTCACGTGGTCTTGAAACATTTTCCACAGCACATGTTAACTGTGCCAGCTTCCCCTGTATGTCTTCAATTTTATTAGAAGCTACATCAGTCATATCATGGTCACGTTGTCGAAACAATTCATCCCTTTCAGCTCTTAATACACGGTTTTGTTCCATCAATTCATCTTCTACCGCCCTCTCAAAACGAGTTAACTGCGGAATTTCTGCATGTCTATTCAATTCTAAGCCAAGAGCTCTCACTTGGTTAAATTTTTCCTGCGGGTCATCTCTCATAGCCAACACTTTATCCAATTTCTGTTCCAATTGCTTAACAGATGCGGCTACGCCCGCAGCTAACGCATCCGCAGCCTTCAAAACAGAGTCGCGCGGTAGCGTCTTATCAAGATCGCCTCCGTTCCACTGAACATCGAGATGACCTGAATTTACAGTTAATATAGGTGCCTGCAAATCGTGCAGCATCTGAACAGCAGTACAATATGGAGATTCAGTAAACGGGTTTACAGGGGACAACCCATCTCCCGCGCGTGGCAACTCGTACGCCGGCGGAGCCGCTAGCTTAGCATCAGCCTCTTTGTTCTCAAAATCACTTTCACAGAGCTACCCAACGCTAACAATCTAGCATAAACCATCATCTGATACACTTCCTTTAAGTTCTGTCTGACTCTTCTTCCATTCAAAGACAAAATAGTCGTTTCTTTTACCTGCTTATCCAGCGCTCGCCGTTTCTTCGCACAAGCAAGTTCAACCGATTTCATCAACGAAATTAGACACACCGTAGATTGTAGCGACGGCATCCATTATTTTTCCGAACACACGCGCATCCAATCATTCACTACCTGAATTTTCAACTGCCGTCTCCGCCCCGCAGGCAAAACTCCTAAAGCGACCTTGGAAGCGTTTGCAACTTGTGTAACCAACAATATGTTCCGAGTATGAACCGGAAAAACATCCAGGTCGAACCACTCTGTGTCACGGTCAAAAATGTCCTCCATAATGTATATTAATTATATTCAAGTCGTATCTAATAATTATTAAATCAGTGACGTCTCACTTATGGTATCACAATTCAACAGATCAAATTTATTCAGCAACGTTGCACATCACTCCTCCAAAAAATAAAATAACCACAGACTAACAAATATATCCAAAGTGCACGGATCTCACAAAATAAAATACACCATTACTTCGTCGAATAATAAGTTATATCCAGATCTACCGATTACTTCGCGAAGCAGCTAAACACAACAAAAAATAAAAAACAACATTAACAAACATAGCCGTTCACTTCAATCTGTTCATGCTGTCTCAATCACGGCAGCACCGAATCCAACGTGATGGTACTTCCGTAAACAATGACCGTCACCACGTACGTATAGTTCAAATGTCGTAGGAAAATCCAAAATCAAGGACTCCGCGTCCCTTTGTAACCAAAAAACGACTTTAAACTCCACCAATACTTGTTCACTCAGATCCCATATACAATTTAGCCATTTCTTAAGACAAACACCAGCTGTAGCGATCCCAAACAGACAGAATTTCTCTATGTGGATAAGTGTCTCCACTTAACGTTCAATTAATATGGCGCCAGAAATTCCATCCGTCCATAAACGCCACAGCTAGAACAAGTCAAAGAATCGTCGGGGTCACCACTTTGTAATGATTACATGGATTTTGTAATCATTTGTGTTGTTCAAATAAATTATAAATGAGATCGATGAAGAAGTTTCTTGCAAGTTTTTTATTCCAAAAGCTTTTGAAGACACGCACAGGAACCCACTGAAAAAGGTGGTCTGTCTCCAGGGTGTGTGTGTCTGTGTGACAATCTAGTGGCATCTTTATACACAGTTCTTTAAATTCAGCCCAGCCTATGCTCTCCTTTGAACCTCTACAAAAAACAGTACTTCCTGACTAGAGTCTTTGATGTAGAGAGATTCTGGTCCCTATACATTTTTATGGCAGGATGAGTTGAGGAGCAGAGCGCTCAACCGCTCAACGTCCCCCCGCTAAATAAACAGGAACCTTTTGGTCCCCTTCTGCTGTTCCGGGAACAGAGAGGGGACTTCAAATAAAGATGAGATCAAAAGCAATCCTTATCACACCCTTTCCGAAACATCTGGTGTGGGTTAACATAGTAATATCTACTTCTACACATGTATAACTAAATTGAAACAGTTAAAATATAAATTGAAACAGTTAAATGTAAATTGAAACAGTTAACTCTTTTACTGCCAAAGACGTTAAATGACGTTCTGCAAAAACCTACGGAGGAGCGACGTTAAAAGACGTCCTCCCATTTTTATTTTTATTTTTTGAAACGGGTGCTGGGAAGGCTTGCGGAGCTGTCCTGAAAGTTTTAAGCAGGTCTCGTGAGCCTAATGACTATTTTTGGCCCCTAGAGGGCAGCAATGACTCTCTTTTGACAAGATCGGGTGGGCGTCAGTAGAGGCGGAGCTAGAGCGTCGAGCAGGAGATCAGAATGGAAAACAAAGGAAAAATGGCGGCCGGTCGTGAGGAGCTCACGCCAGAGCCGTTTTTTTCAAAGACCAAAAGCATCGCTAAAAGAGCACATTGTTGACGACGATGATCATCATCGATGATGAAGATGATGGTGACTCCGTGATTGGAAAGCATTGACGCGGCAGTAGAAGACGTTAGATGGAGCTAGATGGAGGAGGGAACGGGCAATGGCGAGCGTTTGCAAGCAGCTCTACACTTACAAGACAAAAGGCATCGACCAACGCTAAAAGAGTACATTGATGATGATGAAGGTGAATCCGAGCTTGACGGCGAAATTGGAACCGATGACGCGGCGGCTATGACGGTGTCGCAACGCGGAGCGCAACCGAGCACGCACAGGCGGACGTTCGATCGGACGACGGAGAGTGCCCCGAGTCCAATGCATATTCATCGGAGGAAGTGTGTACAGTCTGCTACTTGCTTTTTATTCCCCGGAAAAAAAGGCCGTCAAGAAAGTGTAACGTTTGCACGCAAAACGGACCAATGCGAAAGTGAAAGTAAACTGTGTGCGAGTCCTGGCGTCTCCTTGTACGCAGGAGAGCGTTACAAAAAGAAAAACTGTATTTGAAACATCCACATAATTGTAAGTAGTACCACAGTTGCACACATTTGTAAATAGTTTGCGAAATTGTTTTGTCAAATTGTTACACTGTTGAATGGAAATAAACGCATTTTGCAATCAAAAAAACACTTTTTCATTGTTGGTGAAAGCGTTTTACAGAAGTAAAGCACTATTTAGGTGTTTGTGGCATCATTCATGGACAAAAAGAAGTGTACAATTCACTAGAGTGCATGAAATAACATTGTTTCACAAAAAGCTCTTTTTCTCCGTTTTTTGTTTCAAAACAGAGAATTTCGGTGAAAGTAACCATTTTCTATTGTTGATTACTGAAGAACGGAATAAGGTAGAAACAAACTTTTTTTTCTGATGAAAGATGAGAGTCCAATCTTTCATTTGGTAGGATGTGTGTTTCCATAGTCCAAACACAACATTTTCTGTGGACCTTGAAAGATCACTCAAAATGCTTAAATCGGCTGGCACTGGCGACAACCCGTTTTTGAAAACGTCTGGCAGTCAAAGAGTTAAATGTCAACACTGGACAACTACAACAAATGTGATCAGGGAAACAGTTAGGACAGTCCTTGGTGTGTCATCTGGAAGGGAAGGAGATAAGAAGACTTGGTGGTTGGTGCAATGAGGTGCAGAAGTTGATCCATCCAGAGAAATAGGTTAGCTAAGAAGAAGTGGGACACTGAGAGGACTGAAGAAAGTAGACAGGAGTACAGGGACATGCAGCGTAGGGTGAAAGTAGAAGTGGCAAAGGCCAAAAGGGGCTTACGATGACTTATATACTAGGTTGGATAGTTAGGAGGGAGAGACTGATCTATACATGTTGGCAAGGCAAAGAGACAGAGATGGGAAGGATGTGCAACAGGTTAGGGTAATAAAGAATAGGGATGGAAGTGTGTTGACAGATGCCAGTAGTGTGATGGGAAGATGGAAAGAGTACTTTGAAGAGTTGATGAATGAGGAAAATTAGAGTGAACAAAGAGTAGAAGAGGTGACTGTTGTGGACCAGGAAGAAGCAAAGATTAGTAAGGATGAAGTGAGAAGGGAATTGAAGAAGATGAAGTGTGGAAAGGCATTTGGTCCTAATGATATACCTGAGGAGGTATGGAAGTATCTGGGAAAGGTAGCAGTATAATTTCTGACTGGGTTGTTCAACAGGATCTTAGATAGTGACAAGATGCCTGAGGAATGGAGGAGAAGTGTGCTGGTGCCCATTTTTAAGAAAAAGGGAGACGTGCAGAGTTGTTGCAACTACAGAGGAATAAAGCTAATGAGCCATACAATGAAGCTATGGGAAAGAGTAGTTGAGGGCAGAGGTGAACATTTGTGAGCAGCAGTATGGTTTCATGCCCCCCCCCCCCAAAAAAAAGAAGAGTACCACAGATGTAGTATTTGCTTTGAGGATGTTGACAGAGAAGTACAGAGAAGGTCAGAAGGAGCTGCATTGTGTCTTTGTAGATCTGGAGAAAGCTTAGGACAGGGTGCCCAGAGAGGAACTGTGGTTTTGTACGAGGAAGTCTGGAGTAGCAGAGAAGTATGTTTAAGTGGTGCAAGACATTTATGAGGACTGTAAGACAGCGGTGAGGTGTGCTGTAGGTGTGACGGAGGAGTTCAAAGTGGAGGTGGGACTACATCAGGGATCAGCAATGAGACCCTTCTTGTTTGCTATGGCAATGGACAGGATGACAGGTGAGGTTAGACAGGAATCTCCATGGACTATGATGTTTGCAGATGACATTGTGATCTGTAGTGAGAGCAGGGAACACGTGGGGGAGAAGCTAGAGGCGTGGAGGTTTGCCCTGAAAAGGAGGGGAATAAAGGTTAGTTGTAGCAAGACGGAGTATCGGTGTGTGAATGGGAGGGACCCAAGTGGAAAAGTGAGGTTACAGGAAGAAGAGACCAAGAAGGTGGAGGAGTTTAAGTATTTAGGGTCAACAGTCCAGAGCAATGGAGTGTGGAAAAGAAGTGATGAAGCGTGTGCAGGCAGGCTGGAACGGGTGGAGAAAAGTGTTAAGTGTGATGTGTGATGAGGATGCTTAGGCAGGCTTAGATGGAGGCAACTGATTCACTGTGGCGACCCCTGAAGGGAAAAGCAGAAAGGAAAAGTAGAAGATGCCTTTGAGCCATAAGTTACAAGACTTCACTTAGCTCAGTCCTAAGAACAATTGCATCCCACCACTGAGAACCTGGGTTCGAACCCCGTTTGGACCACATTTTAGTACATTCGGTGGTTCGAATCCCACCTTAGACTGGTTGCAGTTCAACTTTTCTTTTTTTCATTCATAAATCATATACAATTGATCATTTGTAATTTTCACACTATTTATCTTTCATTAACATTCAATTAACACGTTATATTAATGCATTCAATTGAATTTTCAATGACACATTCACTCTGGCATACAGCAAGCATGTCCCCTGTGGGTCAGTGGATAGTGCAGCAGCGCATGAAACAGTAAACAGGAGGTGAGGGTTTGAAACTCCCCTCTGAAAGAACTGGTTGTAGTTCAGCTTCTCCTTTTCCATTTATAATTTATCTACAATTGATCATTTGTAATTTACCACACAATTTATCTTTCATTATCAATAGTTTAACACACGTTATATTTAATGCACTCAATTTAATGTTTAATGACACATTCACTCTGGCGTACAGCAATACATCCCTTGATTATATTTCACAACACTTCAATGATGACAACAAGTCCTGGTAAAACATACGCCTGGCACACCACGGCTTGCCGCAGATAGTTGGCACGCCCGAGCCATCGCGATGAACGTCTCGCGAGAGGCAGCTCGTCTTTTGGAGACTTGTTTTCGATCCTAACCCAAACATAAGTAAATATCACTTAAATTGTTCAAATGTTTGGCGTATTCTAAATTCAATTTAATAAGAAATCGAAAGCATTAAATGACTATGGTAGTTTTTTTTTTTTTTTTCTGATATGAAAGTCAATGCAAATCAAAACATCATTCACACAAGTCATTTTAGGCATATTTGTCATTCTATTTTAGAAAGTTCAAGCAAAACTGCCTGTTATTTTTTTTAAGATATGCATAAAAAATATAAATTTTATTTTCAGTGGAAATGATTATTATGATTTTATTCTAAATTCAGTTAAGCTCAACTATCCGTAGCGCAAGCGCTGCACAGGCATGCCGGTGTGTAGGTTCAGATCCAGGCTGGAACACAGTTGTTTTTTTCAACTTCAATTTCTGAAAAAGTCATTGTCGAATAATTTCACATTAATTTTACAAAATGTCCCATTTCATTAAATGTCATTTGACATAAACTTTGTTACTATATTAATCCATCTTTGCAGTTATATTACACTCGATTATTCAATACAGTTACATACAATATCACAGTCACTTCCATATCTGCAGTAGTACCGTGGTTAAAGCAAATGACTGGCATGTGGAACATTAGGGTACAATTCCCACTTGAAGCTCCTTAGAGCGGATTCAGCTCAATTTTTCCTTTTTTGATTTATCATTCACACTGCAATTAATAATTTGTAATTTTCACATAAATTATCATTCAAAGTACTTCATAAGCATTCCGCACAGATTCAAATCTGAGCATTCAGTGTTTGTCTAGTTTACATTGCTTTACCATCCCTGTTGCACTAACCACCAGACCAATACAGAGATGATGGGAGAACACAAGGGTATTGTTTCTTCATTGTATTGTGGCGAGTTCAACAGAAGAGGCCAACTCAATGACACATTGCAAGATAAGCAGCTTGATTACAAAAAGCGAGGGCGAGACTACAGTCTTGATCTTTTCAGTCCATCACTCATGTCACCTGCTTCTTATGGTGGTATACGGCTCTCTCAAACCTGCACCACGCTGTGAACCTCAGCACTTTTCAGATTGCCGCCCCCTTGACTTGACTATACATCACCTCACTTTAGGAATATCCCTAAGAGAGCTGACACACACGTGGGCACACACACACAGACACACACACACACACACACACAGACACACACACACACACACACAAAAGCATACGCATGCACGCACTCAAACACAAATAGCATCATAGCTGCTATCCATCAACCAAGCAAACTTCACCTCTAAATTCCATAGCTACAGCCACTGACATATGTGGTGGCAAGCATGTGTGTCTCAGAGTTTATCATCTCTAGTGGCCAGTGTATTACACGAAGCTAGGATACAAAGAAGAGTGGGTGCATATGCATGTGTTCTTGTATGTGTTACTTCATGTGGACTATTTTCTGGGTTTTTACTATATTGTGGGGACCACTAGTGCTTTTAAGGGTCGAGATTTGGTTATTTTTTTCTTTTCTTTTTTTAAATTTTGTATGTGGGTGAGTATATGCATGTGCGTGTGTGCATGTGTGTGTGCGTGTGAGTGTATACTCATTAGTTCACCTAAAACCTATGAAAAATCCCATACCGTTCACCTAAACCGAATACTTCAAAATCCAGCTAGAGCCGTGAGGTTGTCAGGAGACCCGAGGAAGGTCCAAAGAAAAGAAAGGAAAGTGAAATTCCAACAAATTAGGGAGACCTCAAGAGACCAAAGGACTGAGGAAAGGAAGGAAGGATAGATGAAGCAGAGTAAGATCCACAGACATCAGCTTCCACCAATTCAACGACCAGACTAGGACGCAGATTGTGTTTGAATTTCGATAGATGCTGGTGTGGTGGATCTGGCATGCATGAAAACCTCCACCAAAGAGGGGAGCTGTCGACCCCGGCCAGGACAGAGCAAGCACAACACCTCAGGGCCCCCCAGGCCACGGCAGCGCCAAGGGACAACCCCCGGGCCCCGCAGGGGCCACCGGCCGGAGAGCAAACCCAGGAGCCAGGAGCGCCCCTCACCCCAACACCCCCAACCCAACCCAACGCAGCAGGACGGGGCACGGCAGGCCCGCCAGGCACCCCACCGGCCCACAGCCCCCGCTCCCCCCACGACCTCCCCGCCCCCCATCCACCACCGCCATCCACCACAACCCAGCCCCAGCCGCCCCCAAACCCCCAGACAGCCCCCCCACCACCAACAAGCAGCTGCCGCCCCCTATTATATATAGATATTTGTGTGAGAGTGTGTATATACATCGAGAATAATTAAAATGTTTTTTTTCTGACGGGATACATTTTTTTTAACCGTTATAAAGTGGTTCTTAAAGGTAATCCACAGTACATTAACTACACTGTTTACATCAAATCTCTCAGGTACACACGCGCACACGCGAGCACACAATCACACACTATCAAGCATATTCCACACAGATAGCCATGGGATGTGGGAGTTATTAGAGTGAAGTAGCTCAGGAGGGGCTTTAGTGTGAACGTGAAGAAAGGCTGAGCTGAGGTTCAAATGCTGTAGGTTGTGTTTTATCCTTTGAGAGCTGTGTCATTGAGCCACCATATTTAAAACATTAAGCTTTTATGAGCTGCTACTTTATTGTGGGACACGTAATTTGAAGTCAGCTGCCTCCATGCAACAGTGACGGCCTACATATTACTGAGTTGCTCAACTCTCATCCATATGGAGGACCAAAACTGCCAAAATTAAAAATAAATACATAAATGAATAAAAGTGAAAATAAAAAGGGATCTAAAAATATAATAAAAAAATTAAATAAAAAATACAAATGGAAATAAAAACGACAATTTGCGACTTGAGTTCCTCAACAACAAGTTGTGGTGGACAAGATAGTCGTCCATTGCTGGAGCTCTAGATGCAAGCCGGCAAGACTTCCTCAGTCAACCATTGAAAGGCAGTTTGCAACGAGCGGAGTCCAACCCAAGACACGCTTAGGACCGCCCCCTCATTTGAATAACATTTTGTCCTGACAGAGCGTCTGCAGCATAGCGTTTTTATTGATTGGTTTAGATTTAATTTTATTTATATATTTATTTATATTATATGTATTATATATTTTATATAATTTTATTTTTTTTATTTTGGCAGTTTTGGTCTTCCATACATCCAACCATTTTTAAATGGTGGGTTGTGGTGGACCGAATGGAAGGAGGCAAGCATTGTAATATTGTTGCTTGGCTTGTTTGTCACGTTCTGTTGTTGTTGTTGTTGTCGTGCATGAATATAGCGATCAATCATCACAAAAATTCATTCTGCACATTCCTTACTCTTGTCCACTTCAACCTGTGAATACGTAAAATCGGCACAGTATTTGGGAGTTTATTGATACAATGTGAGTTCCTATGAGGGGAAAAACACTCTCACCTCCGCAAAATCGAAAATATTGAGCTGTTTATTTTTTGTTTTGTTTTACAAGTTGAAGTGGACCTTTGCCCTGAGAAATCCCTTGCAACCGGTCCCCTCTCAATTTTTATTGAAGATCTCTGCTTTTGTCTAGTCCAGTGATTCCCAACAAGGGTGCCGTGGGAAATATCCAATTTCACTTCATTTGTCAGACAATTATTATTTATTAATTACAGATAGGCCTACAGTTTTTATTGATTTACCTTGACAAGTGTTGTACTGTGAAAGGTAGAACAATTGAATGCTTCACAATCTTTGTGAGTAAATTGAGACGAGATCATTATTATTAGAGTATTGTTGTTGTTTCGCATGCCGTGACGCTTTTCTCTGTCTTGGCTCACTAAAGGTTGGGAAACTCTGCTGCAGTCTCTTAAATAACTCATTTACTCACAAAAACATATAAAAACATTCTATTTTAAGTATTTTATATGTTTTATACGTTTTTTTATGCTAGAGCTTTGATGCAGCCTCTGACCTAAAGAGGTCGCTTACAGCAATGGTAGTTATTACCAAAAAAAAAAACGGTCAACAGGTAGCAGCAGAGAATACGAGATCAACCAGGGCCATGTTGCAACAAGTTCTTTTCCCCAGAGGTTTCAAAAGGTTTTTGAATATTGATGAAACTTTGCTATATTCTGCTGATTGCTGCAAAACGGAAAGATAGAAAGAAAAAAAATCCTGATGAAAGAAGAGACTCTAATCTTTGTTTTGGTAGGTTCCATGTTTTTATAGCAATGAAACATAATATTCTGTGGTCCTTGCAAAATCAGTCAAAATCCAGTAAAACACCCGGACCGAAGGGGGTTGCTTCAGTGAAAATGGCTGGGAGTGAATGAGAATGCCCTTTAGATAGTAACACTAAAAGCTCCCTCAGCGTCATTATATAATTACAACCTCACCCTTCACTGAAAAAAAGGGTGCTTATTGTCAGAGGCATCTTGAGCCGTTTTGTAAATTTCGCATATATTATTTCTTTTGTCGCAGTAGTTGTTATTTATTAATTATGTGCACAATGTTAATGCAATTGCAATAAATGTAAATGACAAACACAATTTGCGACCTCATTAAGACATCACGATTTTCAGTTAGCTCTGCTTACACGTTCTTATCAAATCATTAACGCAACGGAACACACAGATATTACCAAGTAAGACTAGGTTCAAACTCAGAGCTCTTTGGTAAGCAAACAGCTGTTCAGATTATGGAATGGCTCAGACAGACTCCTTGTCCTTAATAGCAATTAACAGAGCTTTAGCTGAGTGCCACAGGGAATGCATTTATGGACGGATCTATTGTCTCGTGGTATTGGGTTCAATAAAAATATTAAAGCATGGTACCAAAGGTTGATTGCTTTGTATGTGAAAAACAGAGATGACGAGCAGCCATTCAAAAATGCAGCGCGATTATTGGTGATTTATACCAACCTACAATAGCTTTGCAGCTTTCTCCCAAGACTAAACTAAAGAGAAGAAAGTACGAGACCTCAAAGATGCTTGGTCACAGATCAATGTGGCAGCCTTCTTATAATTCAAGACTTCCCTTTAATGTTGGCTATGAAATCAATATTTGATGGATGGGACAGATTTGTTCCGTTGCTGGTACTCAACCTGCCACGCTGGCCAATGTAGGGGGCCTGGAAGATGTGAAGGGAACTCCAAGGCTTTAGGAACTTGGAAGAAATTGTGCTCACAAGAGAATTTGGGAAAATATAATTAGAAGGTCTGCCCATGATACTGTACTAGCTCAAAAATCAATATACTTTAATGAAGGCATCTTGCAGCATGCAGCCTTTCTAACCAATGATCATATATGAATACACTTTGAAAGTTAAAATACAACAAATCTGTATGACTAAGCTTTTATAAAGACCCACCAAAAAAGAGCTAAACTGAAAAGCTGAAAAATCCATTACATTAGTAATATGAGACTCCTTCATGTTTGGAAAGACTGGCTGGCTTTGACAAAGCAACTTAAAATGTGTATGCTTGCCTCTAAACAACTTTGAAATGTATGAGAACCTGATTGACCGACTTAACCAACATTATTTGGGTCACGAAGCTAAGTGTATAACACCACATTTTATCATTTCTTGATAAAATGAAAAGTGACTATTGTTGTTTTTAAATCTAGCACACACAAAAACAACAATGACAAAAATGCCAAGTTTTCCACATTTCAATTTTTGGCTCAGATCAAGAATGCAAAATTTAAAAACAGGCCACTGAACTGAGTTTAATAACTTTAATATTTAGTTGTTCGCGTTTACGTGACCTAGAAACATAATATGACATACACATTACATATATTATAAATTACCCGCTTGCCGTTGCACAACGACTGAAAGATGAAAGATGGTGTTGTGTAAGTTATCCTTAAAGTCGCATGTTTAGTTCCTCTAAACCAGGGAGTCATCAACATGGTTCCCTGTTGGCATCAGGTAGTCCCCAAAGACCCACGTGTAGTCTGCGGTACCACTCTAAAAATAGCTCACCACTGATGGGACATTGTAATTTGTTGGGAGTGTTGTACAAGTGATCTTTTAAAAATATGAAAACTGGCAGAGAGTTATAGAAATAAAGTGTTGTATATGGATCATTATCTTTTTACTAATTGTGAACAATCATTATACTAAGAGCAATGTCTTCAATATATGTTATTATTATTATTAATTCTAATAAATTAACAGTGCAGTTAAAGGTATCTTGAACAAATGTGTTATTTCAGAGATGTGTATCAAACTGGGAGCCCTTCGCACTAATCAGTAGCTAAGAAGAAGATTTCATTTAGCGGCGTAAATATCGACGGTGCAGCCGGTGTGTCGCACTGGGGCCCAGACGGCGCGAAAAGAAAGAAAGCAAAACAAACACGGAAAAAAAACGGCCACCGTTACATTTTGTAAATAGGATCGGGTCAGTCATGCTGTGGGAGGTTCAAATGTTCATTTAATCACCTGTCAGTCAGTCACGATGAATCTCGATGATGAGTTGAAAAAAATATGGTAGTTCGTGTGGGTCTGTGTATGTGTGTGCGTGGGTGATTGAGGCAGTGGATGAGAAAAAAAATTGTGGGGGCCCCAAAACATTTTTTACACCGGGCCCTCTCATTTCAAAAACAGAATTTCCTGCCTTTTTTTGCCATCACCATTTGCTCACGAAATGATTTGGACTGAGGCAGACATCCGCTATGTACTGCAGCATGCCTTCCGAACAAGGGTGAGACTTTAACTAATAATTTTTGGGCTTTATTTTAGAGCAGTGTTTATACATTTTCAATATTAGCCGTGTAATCCGCCTTGGCCTAATCACTGTAAGAGGTGAGAAACATCAAAATGTGCAAATATTAATTAGAAAACACCATTCACATTATGTATTAAACATTTACAAACACAAATACTCATATACATCAATTATCACACAAAACTCACCATTTTCTCCTTCGGCCAGGATAAAACATATAAATCTACTGAGGCTCCGTATTAAACCCTTTGTCGTACTGACTCTACCAAGCTACATTATGTGAAAACTGCCATAAACAGGAAGTCACCCTAAAAACAAAAGTGTATTGCTTAAAACCGGACATCACAATTTTCCATAAAAATTTCATTATGAAATAAAATCAATTCTGGTTATTTACACATACCATGCGAGTGACTTGCTGTGACAAAAAATAGTTGTTTCTTCTGCATTTTCTTCTTAGAAATTATGCTGATAGAATCAGTACCCAGGCATTCTGATAACCTGCTATTCTTGGCAGTTTTTCATCAGTATGACTAGTTTTGACCCATTATTGGATCAAAATGTTGACCCAACTTGCTGGATCGAATACTCAACCCATTCTTCTGGATATTAATAACCCAGCATTAGCTCAGTCCCTTTTTGACCCAGTGCTGGGTTACCTATTTCACCCTGTTTGAGTTGCTTTTGACCCAGCAGGATGTATACAGTGTATTGTAATCTATAAGTCAGATGGTATTTATGGATTTTATTGCAACATCTGTGCCCACCATTAAAGCAGATCAGTGTCAGTTTGCGGATACATAATTCTCTCAAAAAACATTTGGATAAAAAAATAACCCAATCTGGGTATAAAAACAATCGACTGTCTTCAAAGTTGAGTCTGATTTCATCTGTTGATGTCATGTCTGGGGAGATCTGGCTTTGGTTGAGGGCCCTGAGTGGGTTCCCGCCCTTCCGCGGGTTGACCAATCCGGGCCCTCAGCCACTTGTGCCTGGCCCCAGGTGTGTCTAGTTACCCAATTAGTGTGGGTGCATTTAGTTCCCGGATGGTGATCAGTCCGTGTGGGATCGTTGCCACTTGTCACGGTCACCCCTGGAGTTCTGTCTGTCACTTTGATTTGGTATATTTTCTAGAGATGGGACAATGAAGCCTTGTGAAGCTTTTGAGGCTTTCGGCTGATTGATTTGGAAAAAGAGTCGAAGTTTCAAAGCCCCATAAGATAGATCGTACCGGGGACATCTGGTGGTCAGCTGGAGTCATAGCAGCTATAATCTTCAAAGTGATTCGCCTGATTGATTTACTGTATATTCCAACATAACACCAGTACATTCAGTCTTACATTTGTGTCTGTCTAATGATCATCAGGTACACATGGAAGTGTTGCAATATTTTGACACTGTACCATTACTATGGTTCAATGTGATGTCCTGTTACTCATTCGATTTTTATAAACATAATTTGGATATGACACAAGTGCGCTGTGAAGCCAGATGACAAGTATTTCAACATCAGTCTTTGGGAGATGTGACTGAGGGTCTTGGAGAAGCGCTTATAGCAACTCGGTGGAAAATACTTGGGTCAAGCCTGTATCTTCTACACACGATTTAAAAATAATGCATAATTGGAAACTTTAAATGCATCATTGTGGGAGTACTTTAGTTGGAAACATACCGAATAACTAACTTTTCCAGGTGAACATAAAGTGAAGCAAATGTCTACATGAGGGAATTGTGCTTGTGCTACAGAGAAAATAAAGCAAATACCAGTATGTACATGAGGGAATTGTGCTTGTGTTTGTTTGGTGTCTCCTTTTGACAGCTGACACCGCGCCAAAAGGTTTGAATCAGTTACGTAATTTCCGGTATCTCATAAAGCCGCATACGTCATCAGCACGTGATCACGGAGGTTTGATCGGGGCTTTTGATACATTGTTTCGAGCAGTCTGTCTCACTCGGCTGACACATGCTCCGGAGTCTCAGTGTCAAACGTCCCATCTCTAATATTTTCAGTTCCTTGTTTATTTAATACTAACCAGTACCCTGGTTTGTGTTTGTTGTACAATAAAGTACGTCAGTCTAACCCGCACTCCTGCCGTGGTTCTCCTGCCTCCCTGCATTTTGGGTCCTCCACCTCACACGACGACAGACACCACGCCGCTCCGTGACCACACCGTGACCACACCGTTACAGTTGAGAGGTCAAACTTCCTAATTTTTTAAAGGGTTCAAATCTCGGATGATGGCCTTATTTATCTGTTATTGGAATTTACTTTACAATTATATTTTAACAGTTCCTGAAAATTTTAAGACAATATTTTTTCCCTAAGGTACTGGTACCCGGACTGGGCCATCTGGCAGGTCGAGACAATTCCTGGTGGGCCGCCATTTATTTTGGGCCGTGGGTTCATTTCAAAATCATACAGTGCTTTTGGTAGACTTAGCCAAGTCACAAACCTGTAAGACCTGAATTTTCTGCGGTAAATAACCATTATATCAAGAGCAATTGCATCATCATGACTTTCTCATCATCATACAACTGCTCTATCAAGGTTCCACAGGAGGCCGGCACATTGTATTATAGAATACATATATATATATATATATATATATATATATATATATATATATACATATATAGAATATATAGTAACTATACTAAATCTTGTCTGTACAAAAATACTTTGAAGAGGGGTAACACAGTGACAAGTGCTACTAATGAGGGCAGCAAAGCTGCTGATGGGAACGTCTCCTACAATGACTGTTGCTGTCTTCAAGTTAGTGTCAGTCAGCTCAGTAGTGCACCAGAAGTGACTGTGGTGAGAATAGGTTTCAAAAAATAAGAGCACTAACAGGAAGTATGGTGTTAGCTGCTTTAATCTTGCTGGTTTAACTGCATTGGGTAAATGTGCTTTGTTAGTGGAAAATGTCTTTTCCCAGTTAATGTACATCTATTGGTTCTTTTTTGTCATTTTGTCCACTTTATGTTCACATGCTTGTTCAGATGAACACCCATTGTGATCTTGTCAGCGTATTCAATTGTAAATTAGATTTTTGATCAAATACAATATGAATATTGTTGGAGGGAATACTAATTTATTTTACATTGATACACTAAGAATTGTAAAATTGTGTATGTTCATGAAACAAACTAAAGAGAGCTGGTCTGAGCCCTGAAACTCCAGGGCTGAAAATGAGTCCCAGTCTTGCCCTGCTGGCTGCTACGGACATTTGAAAGATGCAAGGACCAAAACTTTAAACCCGGGAAACAAACAAACAAGGGATTTCAACCTGCCAACATTAAACTAACATTTTGAGTTATACCCATGTATTATATATCATTTTAAATGGAATTAAGTGTACAATTCAAATATATATATTTTAAAATATCCCAATTTCGATTTTTTTGACACGAGGACCCTTGTGCTAGAGCCGGTCACAAATTATCAATATTGCTCTCCTGCTTACTGCTTGAAGTCCATGAGTTACAGTACCTATGACATGCAGTAAGTAAGAGATGTCAGAATGAGGCAGCTGCTCCTAATCAAGCGCCTCAAAGCTCTTGTGGTATACTGCAAACAAAACGCTGATTGTACTTTTAGATGACGAGTCACATCTAGTATTTTTGCTGGTTGTGACACATTATATGGACTGAGCAGTTTAAGCCATAACAGCATTCAATCGCAATATGCAGGATGGGACATATAAGTTTATGAAGTGGCTCTACAGACACACCTGTCAGGAGGAAGTGAAGGATTTGTGCTGTGCCGCAAAGGGTGATAAATGCTCTATCCTTGTTACTCCCTAAAACTGTGCTGTTGTCTTCTGCTTGAAGCAATTTCTCATTTCTCATCAGGTAAAAACATATTTGGCAAAGGGAGGAAATAACTCAAACAGCTCTTTAGAATTCTGTAGCGAAATGCTTATACAGACTTCCAGTCTCACAATATTTTAATGAAATCAAATGTTTGAAAAATAACTGAAAATAAGCAGTTAATTCTGCATGAGATTATTTTACTATCTTAAGAATTGTCCGGTTCGCGAGCTCATTCATTTTTTATGGTTGCCTTAGAGATGGGGTGAGAAGCTCGGTCATCCAGAAGGGGCTCAGAGTAGAGCCGCTTCTCCCCAGATCAGGTGGCTCAGGGACCTAATTAGTTGGTAGGGCTGGGTATTGATTCTAATTTCCTCAATCAATTTGATTTTGATTCATAAGAGTTCAGTTCAATTCTATTTACATTTTTTTTTCCTGATTCTATTCGGTTCACTTAAATTCAAACCGATATTGATTAATTATGGAACGTCAATTCTTCCTAAATATCAAGGACATGATAAAAACTCCACAAACATTAAATTCCCAATTAAATTCTGCGGACGCAGTAACTCGTTAAATAATTTAGTTTATCAATGAAAGTAACACATGTTATGATCACTTCAGTGTTGCACAAACATTGACATCAGCAAGAATGAGATGAAAATATTTTCAAATTTTTCATAATTCTAATTCAATCATTATAAATTACAAATATTCTGAATTATCTTAAAGTGTAAATCAGGTCTTTAATAATTTTAAGAAAATACTTATAAATTCATATAAACAGTAAATTTCAAGAAAAACAGTAAAATACACACACCCAAAAAATCGGCCTTTAAACTTCTATTTTCTTATGAATTTATGGGGAATAGAGATATTAATAATCATTTCATGGTTTTATTAATCAATATCGGGCTTGAAAAGGAAAATTTGTTCGATATAGATTTTTCGATTTAAATTATTATTATTTTTTTTAAACCCATCCATACTAATTTGGATCCTGTGAGGAGGCCCTGGGGACAACCTGGTACAGGCTGGATATACTATGTCTTCCGGCTGGCCTGGGAATGTCTTGGTATTGGGAAGAGCTTGATGAAGTGAATGTGGGGTGGGAAATCTGGGTTGGCCTGCTGAAGTAATAATAATTGCTATTTGGAGAGGTGTAGGCTGACGTTTGCGAGAAAGCCAACTGGTTGAATGTTTTGGTAAAGTTACGGCCGATAGTAATGATTTGTTTTGAAATACAATGTTCGCTGGCTACTTTGTGGTACAGTTATTGTGGATTCTAATTTGTGACATTTGTAACTTCTGGTTAAAATAGTTCATTTTAACATTAAAAAACTTCATCAGCAGCTCAGTATTCTACAGTTGCATGCAAAAAGTTAATTTTGTTGAAGGTGCATTATGGAGTTCAAAATGTTAATGTTAAAGCTTTTTCTACATTATGCATGCTCCACCAATACTCAGATGAGTACAGAGAGCCCTGATTTTTTAACTGCGACTGCCAATATCATCTTGTATTTTTCCTTGGTGCGAAGTGTTCGAGGCGAACATGCGAAAAGTGAGTTAACACTGTAAAGATTTTGTTGATAGCTCACTGCTCATCCTGGTCATCTGTTCATCCAAGCTAAGGCAGTAATAAGCAAATTGCAGATCTCGGGCCACACGGTGCATTATGTTTAAGGTCAATTTTGTGGATAACCGACAACATTCAAAAATGGTAAAAAGCAATGGAGAAAACTGTGAGTTGGACCACTGCAACTGCTGGAAAGTTGGTGCGTTAAAGCGCTGTTGTTGCTTTTTCGTACTGCGCATCTTCAAGAGGCTGATGTCCTCCTGGTTTGGCCGTTATTGTCACTGCCATGTGGATGGACACCTAGCGCATTAGGGTGACATTCACAAAGTCACTGATGTCAAGTGGTTCGGTGTCACGCTGGCCTAACTTGGCAACGAAGGGGACCATCTTTAGGAAAGGACATGAGTCGTTTGACTGCTTGACAGCCAGTAAGAGAACAAACATGACATCATTTCTCAATACCGCAAATGAGGTGGGGTCATATGACCTCAGCTTCTGGATGGTCGGACGACTCATGTCCTTGGTCTAAAGGCATCACTGAGCAGCTCAGCTGCCAAGGGGCTATACGTGGAGACACTCAGGAGTCGGGAGTCAGGATGGACAACATGCGCTAGCAGAACGATCAGACTGGGAATGTATCCATCTTATATATAGGCCAAGTTATGGCCCACTGCATTCTGCAGTGAGGCCATTTTGGGAGTACAGATGCTGAGGGATGTGGCTTTTAAAGGAGACCTGAAATGAAAATTGCAATGTTTTGGCTTGTGAAAGCCACTCTGCAGCGAGGCAGGTCCAGCGCCGCCGGCTCGTAAAAGCCGTTCGGCATCAAGGCAGTCCCGCTTCCCCAGCTTGCGAATGCAGCCCTCGCACCGCCACTTCCACCTTGCCCTCCAACTAACTCAATTTCTTGTAGCTTGCGGCGCTAAGGGGTTGGTTTCAATGAATGGCAGTAATGTAGTTTCCTACTCGGGACGTTTTTTGAGACACTTGACATATTTTTCAGCTTTTAACGAAAACGCTCGATGAAAATCAAGCTCTCTCCATTTATTTCTGTTGGGGTTTGTCCTCCTCCAGGAGGTGGCGCGGTCGCTAAGCAGTGACGTCAGCTAGAATGGTCGATTGAAACCGAAGAGCAAAAAAGCATGTAGCCTATCAATGCTTATTCAGGTGCAGACATGAAACACAGTGTGTAGATCGAAACAGGTGGCGCAGGAGAGCTACTAGCCACTAATGGAGAAAAAAAAATTATTTTAGCTACATACAATTTGGTTATCTTTGGAACGGGACAAACGAAGAGCTCAATCTGCACTTTGTGGTTTGTGAGCAAGTGCCGGGCAATGTATTGTGTGTGTGTGTATATATATATATATATATATATATATATATATATATATATATATATATATATATATATATATATAAATTTTTCTCAAATGCCATTTCGTAACAAAACACATGACCGGCAAACCCCCACAGTCTGGTAATGACTGTGTTTACCTTTGCCGCCAAAGCTTTTTTTCTTTCCTTTCTATGTTACAAAGGATATAATCGGCTGATTTAATGGAAAGGCTGATAATTGGTCTGGTGCATGTGCTTTCTCCAGACGGCATGTTTCTGTTCCTTCCATAGATGTTCAACAGGATTTAGTTCAGGGCTCATAGAAGGCCAATTCAGAATAGTACAATTTTTTGCTCTTAGCCATTCTTGTTTTTTTTTTTTTTTAAATTATATGTGTTTTTATCGTGGTGTAAGACCCAGGACCTGCGACTGAGACAAAGTTTTCTGACACTGGGCACTTGGCACCACATTCCTCTGTAGAAATGCCTTGATAGTCTTGCGATTTCATTGTACCCTGCACAGATTCAAGACACCCTGTGCCATATGGAGCGAAGCAGCCCCAGAACATAACCGAGCCTCCGGCATGTTTCACAGTAGGAATAGTGTTCTTTGTCTGGTGGGTGCTGGATTTCACTTTCCTTTCTTTTCTTTGGTCCTTCCTCAGGTCTCCTGACGGCCTCACGACTCTGGCTGGAAGTGTTCGGTTTAGGTGAACGGTATGGGATTTTTTAATAGGTTTTAGGTGAACTAATGAATACACACACACACTCACATGCACGCACGTACATACACATACTCACCCACATACAAAATAAATAAAAAAAATAAAATAAAATTATTTAAAAAATAAAATAAAAAAAGAGAGAGTAATGATTACAGAATGAACAATACTGAGTTCTCCAGGGAGAAAGAAAAAGAAAAAGGAATAGTGTTCTTTTCTTGGTATGCTTCATTTTTTGTGTCTGTGAACATTGATGTGCCTTGATAAGAAGTTCCAGTTTTGTCTCATCTGTCCATAGGGTATTCTCTAAAAAGGTTTTTGGCTTGTCAATTTGGCATTTGGCCAGTTTTGAAATTTTTCTTAATGATTTTATTTTCAAAGTTGTGTCCTCATTGGTCGTCTCGCATTAAGTCCACTTTGGCTCAAACAATGACGGACAGTGCAATCTGGCACTGATGTACCTTGACTTTAGAGTTCATCTTTAGATTATTTGAAGGTTGTTCTGGGCTCTTTTGTTACTATTCATATTAGCCACCTCTTCAGTTAGTTATCACTCCTCCTCCTGGTTACAGTCCTGAGTAACTTACATTTCTGCTTGGAGATGGCTTTTTAACCTTTACCTTTAACAGGCTTGTCTATATTTTTATTTTTAATCTCCTAAGGCAACTTTTTCCTTTGCTTCATCTGGTCCATGTATAGTGTGTTTATACACAATGTCACCAAACAGCAAAGTGACTACTTCTTAAATAGGCCGACTGAAAATTTTTGAAAACAGCTGTGATGCTTAGAGAACATGCCTTGGTGAGCATGTCTCTATGGTCAAATTAATAGTCTATTCTAGGGGTAGCATTATATAAATATCAATAATAAACATATCAAATAATTCTGTTGAACCACAATTCAAAAGCGGCTGATTTTTTTGGGAGGGGGGTTAACTTTCATTACATTATTTTTTGTATTTTTTATTTGATAAATTATTACTATGTATTTTTACAATTTATTATTATTAGTAGTAGTAGTATTGATTTCCTTTCATTAACAGAAGGGTAGCAACAATTGTGTCCATGTGTGTATGTGATTGTAATTTCTGATCACAAATGGTGACAGTGAATAAGATTGAACAGGAAAGTGAACATGACAAAACCAAATTGGGTAAATTACAACCACACTATGGGTAGGAAAAGCAGCCTTTCCTGCCTCCTGGTGGCTTGAAAGACAAAGGATTGGATGGGGTGAAAAATTAAAAAGTAATGTAAAAGCAAGATGATGATTTAGACAATGCAGAGTTTGACTCATGGAATACCTTGAATGTTAAAATATTGCATTTACAATATAACAATCACATGAGTGGTAATAGTGCAGATAAAGTCACATGAATACATGCTATCACACCAAAATGTATGTAAGCTCCAACGTCTGATAACTTAATTGTTTAAATAATTGTCTCTTCTTAACCTATTTAACCCATTAAAATTAATAGGCCAGACAAAGCTGAAATGAAAGGAACAATTGAATGAGAATGTACTCAATTACGAAATGAAATCTTTCTTGATGTTTGCCATACAGATGTTTTGTGTTATTTGCTTATCACTTTAATAACAGGCAATGGATACAATAGCATTTGGAATTGTGTTTCATTTTGAAAATATTTTTTTAGGTGTACAATTTGCCCAATATTTTGTTTTCTATGGATAGTATTCATTGATGTCACTGGATCGCGAGCCCCATGGTGGATCAACTTTCCAGCAGACACAGCCGTGTTTCTATTGTGTTTACACCAAATGTTCTTTTGTTATTGATTAATGTCACCCCGAGCTTCCTCTAACGTTACTTGTGTGAGCAAGACGTATGCGTAAGGTTTAGCTCAACACTCCTTGCAGCAGTACACATTGAAACGTTTGATTAGTGGAATTGATTGGATTAACAAACATTTGCCAATGTTACTGCCTAGACCGGACTACATGGCAACGTATGCTCTGAGGTAGGATGGCTCCCAAAACATGGACATTCTAATCTTGCGTCTTCTGTACTTCCGGCTTTTACTGGTTGCTAATTGCACTAGCGCTAGCATGTTACAACAACAACATTGTTGAGTCATCACTTATTTTCATACATTTTAACAATAAATTCAACTTTTGGGCTGCTGGGAAAGGAAAATATGAGACCTTAAGGAGAGTATTTGGAGAGATCTCAAAATGGAACATCTTGACCACCTAGATTTATTTTTTGCCAAAACTAGTGACTCACATATATCATATATCAAGCTTTTACTAGAGCTGTCAAACGATAATTTTTTAAAAATCTGATTAATCACATCTTAGAATTGTTATTAATCGCGATTAATTGCTTAATTAATAAGGCTTTTTATCAAAAAAATGTGCCCGCCAAATTTGAATAGCTCCTCTTATGTAAATATTTTCGTCATTTAATGTTATGAGGGCGTCTTCAACATTTTTTGATCCACTGAACAATCTCATCCTCCTCTTTTTCTGCTCAGTTAATTACTTGCATAATTTAAAATGGAAACAAATGACCCCCAATAGTAGGAAGTGTTTGGGAGTAGTTCTATCTGTCGGAAAAGACAATCGTGTGCCACAGGGGATATAAAAGTGTGTCAAAATAATAATAAACCAATACTGCAGTGCGACCCTCCGTCTCCCTGTGGCTCCTTTTGTTCGACCATCAGGCCGAAAGTTTGGCGACATGCAACGGGAGTTGTCCACGGAGGTGACTCTGACCGAGGGAAAAATCTATCCTGCGAACCCCGACCACGGTCAGAATACCAAGCAGGAAAGGATAACACTGTCTAGTGTGACAAAAAGGGCAAAACTGAAGTTGCACAAGCGTCGCAGGAAGACGTGGATCAATATTGGAGCAGCGTTAATATTGGCGTAGGTCAAAAAACCTAACAGGATGAAACGGGACCCAAAGTTTGCTCTCTTCCTGCTAAAAAGGTAAGAACTCGTCACGAAAATGTGATAGGGTCTATTCATAAGGAAAGGCACAATAAAACTACCACTAACTAACGTCACTCTGGGCGCATGCACATCACTGGCTTCCATTTCGCTTTTCGCCAGAGGGGTCGCTAATCTGCAAAAAAACTCGGCAACTTGCGTTAGGCACCTTAGTTATGTTTATTGCTCAAACACAACCTGTGCTACCGTTAACATAACCATCCACTCTCAGCTATATGCTCATCTGTGGTCAAAATTAGAAGTGTGATTAATCTGCGTTAGTAGATGATTAATGCAATATTTTTTGTGATTATTCAACGAGCAAACGCTACTAATTTCAATGCAAGATGTACCATGAGAGAACCCACGCAAGTACAACTAGGGAGAACACACGTGAAGTGCTTTGTAACAATAACATTTTTAACACTTGCATGCCAACTCGTACTGTCTGCAGGGAGTCTCAAACATAGTCGTCAAGGATTAGCGGCGTGTGTGTGTGTGTGTGTGTGTGTGTCAGAAAGACTGCGAAAGCTAGAGAGACGGTGGATGAGAGAATCTATAGAACGTGTCAGACTCACTGACGTGCTGACCCATGGGTTTGCCTCATTCAGTCTCTTTGTCGCTCTCTGCTCTCTCTCCCTCACACACGTACGCGAGTGCGAACACACGCACACACACACACGCACACACAGTCAGCAGCAGCAGACCCTCAGTATTGCTCTCATTGTGTGGAACGCAGCAGGAGGACCGAGCATAGGCTCCGGTTAAGCTTCAGCTCGGGTAAGATAGATCTCCCTTGACTCTCTCTCTTACACTCTCTCCTGTGCTGCTTCTGTCTGATACCCTCCCCAAGAGTTCATTTTCATTCCCCTTTTGTTTTTCAAGACCTAAAGGACATCCAGTCGTGCGTCACTGTGCAATAACTGCACATTTTTTTTCCACAGAACTTGTGAAAATGGCTTTTATAGACTACAATGACATGCTTTTTTGGCTTTGATATGAGGAGAGAGAGGGAGCGTATGGCCATCCGTGTCAACCTCTGAATATTTGCTGCAGCTGCTGGTGAGCTGCTCGCCAAGAAGCCACTGAATATGTGGTCACCCTGAGCAAAAAGGAGAGGCAGTGAATGGATTTTCTTGCGATGATTCTGACAATGTTCCAAATCCATCTTCCGCACAGGATTGTCCTTTTTTTGTGCTGAGGAATTTTGGAATTTTTTCGCTTCCAAAGTGGAGGTCAGTCGACATCTTTTGTGCCAAGATCTTATCTTAATACAAAATTGCTTGTTTGTACGTATGTGCATGACATCTTATGTGTGAGTCATTTTTCTAATACGTCAACTCTCTCCTCGACTTTTTTATTCCACCAAAGGCTCACAATGCATACGTGAAAGCCGGATCCATGAATTAACAACCACTTTTGGCTGTAAAAATGCTGAGCGGCGTCCTCTTTTTGAGCGTTCTCACGGTCACCAGCCTGTCGCCATCAGAGACGGAGAGCCGCAAAACTTCAGCCTCCAAAGATATCTGCAAGATCCGCTGCGCCTGCGAGGAGAGAGAGAACGTTTTGAATATTAACTGCGAGAATAAAGGATTTACCACTGTCAGCCAGTTCCAGGCGCCCCCAAATAAGATCTCCCAGCTTTTTCTAAATGGCAACTTCCTGTCTCGCATTAGTGCAAACGAGTTTGTCAATTATGGCAATGTCACCTCACTGCATCTGGGGAATAATGGATTACAGGAGATCGGAAACAACGCTTTTCAGGGGCTGCGCTTCTTGAAGCGGCTGCACTTGAACAACAACAACCTGGAGGGGATAAAGGAGGACACGTTTGCGGGACTTGAGAGTATGGAGTATTTACAGGCAGATTATAATTATATCAGCACCATTGAACCCGGCGCTTTCAGTAAGCTGAACAAGCTTAAAGTGTTGATCCTCAATGACAACCTCCTGTTGTCTTTGCCTCCAAACATTTTCCGCTTCGTGCTCCTTACCCATTTGGATTTACGTGGTAACAGGCTCAAGACGTTGCCCTTTGCAGGCGTATTGGAGCACATTGGTGGAATCATGGAGATCCAGCTGGAAGAAAACCCATGGAATTGTACTTGTGATCTGATTCCTCTAAAATCATGGTTGGACACCATTTCCGTCTTTGTGGGGGACATTGTATGCGAGACGCCATTCAGGCTGCACGGTAAAGACATCACCCAGCTCATCAAGCAGGATCTGTGCCCGCGCAGGAATGCTGGCGAGCGTGCCCACCCTGCCTCTGACTCTCACTTCCAAGGGGCGCTGCCTGCAACCTACCTCCCTGGCATGATCTCCCCCACCCGTTTGCCTAAAGCTTCACGGCCCCCTAAAATGCGCTACAGGCCCACTCCTCGCATCACAAAGGACAAACACGTCTTCGGGCCTATAATGGTTTACCAGACGCGCTCTCCTGTGCCTATTTTGTGCCCTAGTGTGTGTGTGTGCACATCACAAAACCCAGACAGTGGACTTAACATCAACTGTCAAGAGCGGAAGTTGCATAACATAAGCGAGTTGAACCCTAAGCCCTCCTACCCAAAGAAACTGCACCTGACCGGTAACTACCTTCAAGTGATCTACAAGACTGATCTAACGGAGTACAGTCTTCTGGAGCTACTTCATTTAGGAAATAACAGGATCGCAGTGATTCAGGAAGCTGCATTTGAGAATCTGACTAATCTGAGGCGGCTTTACCTGAATGGGAATTACATCGAGTCACTTTCACAGTCGCTTTTTGCTGGCCTGCAATCACTCCAGTATCTCTATTTGGAATACAATGTCATTAAAGACATTTTACCACAGACGTTCAACGCTTTACATAACCTTCAGCTGCTTTTCCTCAACAACAACTTGCTGAGGTCACTGCCTGATAACGTTTTCGGGGGCACCATGCTAACAAGGCTCAATTTACGGAATAATCATTTCTCATATCTCCCCGTGAATGGTGTGCTTGACCAGTTATCTGCATTTATCCAGATAGACCTACAGGAAAACCCCTGGGACTGCACCTGTCATATTGTGGCACTCAAAAACTGGATGGAGCTGTCCAGTACCAGTGTAGTGGTTAATGAAATCACTTGTGACTCACCCTCTAAGCACGCCGGTCGACTGCTGCGCTCACTGCGCAATGAGGCCATCTGTCCTGAGCCAAGCGAGGAGCCCCCCCCTCGATATGCCCCCCCTACCAAAGCCCCTACATTAGTGAGTCCTAGCACTGAGTCACCAACACTCTCTTCCTCCTCTTCATTCAGCTCAGCCAGCCCCACTGACTCCCGAATCCAAACCCCAGAGTTACATCCAGAAGTCCCACTTTCAGTTTTAATTCTAGGGCTCCTTATTGTTTTCATTCTGTCTGTCTGTTTTGGAGCAGGGCTCTTTGTTTTTGTTCTAAAACGACGCAAAGGGGTGGAACATGTCCCAACAGGCTCTAACAACATAGATCTGAACTCGTTCCAAGTGCAGTATGGCTCCTACAATCCAGAACCAACCCAAGATAAAAATTCTGAAAGTCATGTATATAATTACATCCCGCCATCAGTGGGTTCCATGTGCCAAAACCCAATTTACATACAGAAAGATGGCGAGCAGGTGGCATATTACAGAAACCTCAAGGAGCTAAGCTTTGGGCCACTGAATGCCAAGAAAGATGATATCCTCATGCGTAGCCCAGCAGCTTATACCATCAGCGCAGTGGATTTTAAGGATAAATCGCCAACGTCGCCTTCGGAGATGTTGTATCAAAATGTTGGAGAGAGGCCCAACAAGGAGCTTCCGACAGCTACCGGCACCTCTCCTTTCAGTTACAATTTCTGCACTTTACCCAAGAGACCTTGCATCGTGCCCCCCTACGAGGCTGCCACAGCTCCGCGACATGTCACCAACCAAGACAGGTTGAACAAAACTGTAGTGTATGGAACCCCCAGGAAATGCTTTGGGGTGGAGCTCCCTTCCAAAAACAGTGAGCACCAATTTCTTCTCCATGGGAAGCTAAAAACAGAACCCGACTATCTGGAAGTTCTGGAGAAACAGACTGCTATGAGCCAGCTGTAAGATAATGATAATCTAATATCCTCACAACCTGCTCCCAAGGTTCTTTGCAGCAATCATAATGATTCTAACTTGTCAATCAGTAACTGTTATAATAGCCCACTATATTGCTATCTTATCTCTGTGTTGATGCTCAGATGATTGACAGATTTTTTTTCTTGTATTACATTTCTTCTTTTTTTCTTTCCAATATGTATAAAAGGATTATAAGAAGTATATTATAAAGCTGTTCTATTTTTTTCCTTCCTAGAAAGTATAAATTATTCCATCTGTTTCCTTAAAGAAACCCATAAAGACCTGGATGACGGCAAGACTGTGTTAAAAAAAAATTATATATATATATATATATATATATATATATATATATGGCCTTGTGCATTTTTTTAATAAGACTGAATTGTATTTTTCCTGAGACAAAGAAAATATGAGTTGACGGGTCTTTGTAGATGGAGGAAAAGCTACAGAATGACATTCCTGTATATACATAGACTGCACATATAAACAGTGAGCGTTAAACCATCAAAAATAACCTCTTGAAATGTATTGAGCAAACTCACTACATTGACTCCATGAAGTGCCTTTGCACTCAGTTTTTTCTCATTATTGCTCTCTGCAGATTGATTTTAATGGGAAAGTGTATTTTAAGGAATCAAATCTTTATGTACATTTTAAAAGATATATTTGTCAGTTGGGAAAAAAAGAGCAAAGTAAATGTACTTGAAAATAGATGTGACATTCTCTATAACTTTTGACGGGGATATGTATTTTGATCCAGTATTGTCTTTGACAATGTACAACTTTTGAACAAACATTGTATGCTATAAGAGAGCAATATGGAGTGGTACAGTTGCGCCATTAAATTTTCACTGAGGCACTTTGTCAAGATCCTGAGCTTGAGGTGCATTTTGTTTAGACTGCATGATTATTTTTGGATGCGGCACGCGCTGTAAGTTGCTCTAATGAGGGTATGTAAGTGTGTGTGTGCGCGCGCATGTGTGTGGTGGGAGGCAGAGAAATAGAAAATAGAGCTTGCCTGCAGCTCATGCTTCTCGCTCTCTCCAGTGAAATGAAATGACACTTTCTTCTTAGTTCAATGAAATCGATGATTTTCCTTCTTTTTATATGGGGAGTGATTTGTTTAAAAAATATTCACACAAATACATTTGCGATTTTCATGTGTATTTACGATCCACAAATACATTTGTGATTTTCACGTGTTTTTCAGATCCGCGAACATTTTCGTAATTTTCAAGTGTTTTTCAGATCCACAAATATTTTCTTGATTTTCACGTATTTTTCAGATCCACAAATATCCACAATTTTCACGTCTTTTTTATTTATTTATTTTGTGTGTGCATTTTTCAGGACTTTTGCTTGCGAGTTGTCGAAAGTGTCTTTGTGGATTGTCGCGCACGCGACTTTATTTATGAGACAAACATCACGCTGTTTCGAGATATTCTCACACACAAGTCCTCAGATAGTCACGTGTCTAAGGCCCGTTCCTCCGCCGTCCATGGGGAGGCAGTGTTGCTGTCTTCATTGAACGTGAACAAGCTGTTTTTCATTTAAAATTGGATATTGAAAAACAAAAACTAAGTCTTTAACTCACTTTCCGTTACGTGTTTATTTTGCACAAGTTTGGGAAACAAAATGCAACTTTAGATTGTTTCCCTTGAGCCTGTTTTGCCTTCACTCGAAAGACACCTTTCTTCTACTGTTAAATATTCTTTTTCTACGCCACTAAAGCAGCACCCTACTGATTTGTATGTCCAAAAAAAGAAAGAAAATGTATGTGGATCTGAAAAACACATGTAAAAAGCATTAATTTATTTGTGTGAATATTTTTTGATAATCTCGCCCCATATTTGTAAGCCTGATTCAATGTTTCCGAGAACTAAGTGTATCATACATCAAAGAGAGAATAATATAGTGCAGATTAATATTAATAAGAGTAGGTACCAGTATCAAGATTTGTAGATGTGTTTTTTTGAAGTGCTGACACACACAAAAACTTTATGAGCAAAATAATTCCCTGCGGCTGAGGAGTAAAATAATGTTTGCACTTTAAATTAAGCATTGGAATGCGGCACAAAGTGGTCTCAGTCTGGAATCTGTCATAAAATATAGTCTCCACATGAGGGTGTTAAAATATTACTTTGTGCAAGTGAGAAAACCAACCCAGTGTGATAGATTTTAAGGCTGCTGTCGTCCAATGTGACACGGATGAACTGTTTTCCTGCATGCGGTCTTTCTACTCCGTCAATGGCCTTCAAATCTAATCCCACCCTTCGTCTTCTCTGCCACAAACTCACCCCCACCGTCTGCTGTGTGTTTTGTTCTGGTCTTTTTATCCTCCCTGCTGGATCTGTGCTGTCCATTGTGTATCTGTCCGAGGTGCTGAAATGTTGTGCAACAGGGCCACGCAGCAATCTGACGGCCGAGCCAAATTTGAACCCAGTGAGTGGGAGGCAAGTGAGGGTTCATGTCTTTGAGAGTCAGGTAGCAAAAAAAATTCATTCTTTGGGTCTTAAGGTGTCCTGAGAAGTGTGACAATCTGTGAAAGAATTATTCCCCCGAAATAGCTCTTGCTAACCTTGCGGCCATTGTGAGAGTGAGAGAGGATGCATGCATGTGAGCTGGTTGTTTTTGTGAGCTTTTTTGGTTGTTGTTACATGCTGAAGTAATATTGCACGCAAAGCAATCTGTGCTGTGCCTTGGCTTACTTCCAGCGGCCCAATATGAGTCTGCGCTTACTTGCTGTAATTTCAGTTGGGATGGGCGAGTGTTGATACCAGGTATTGGTATGGGGCCGGTACCAGTACTCAGTAAATTCTGTAGAGTAAATTAGATTTTATTTAGAGTGGGACCATATAGACTAATTTTTAGAGTAATATTTACACTGGGAAAATAGTAAAATAAAGAAGTGGGGGGAAAAGTCTCTCAGGGTTTGAGGAACAAACTCATGACCTTCAGTTTGAGAGACAGCTGATCTACTCCCTGAGCCACGCAGCTCCTGCTTTGTGTTAGTATATCGCTTCAGCTGGAATCTTACCAACTCCAAGAACCCCAAAACATTGTTTTTGGTCTCCTCTTGTAGTTAAGCAATCACTAGGAGGGGCATAGGTGGTAGTGTAGAAGTCTCCCAAGTTGAAGGTCGTGAGTTCGTTCCTCAACCCTTGAGTAGTTTTTATTTTTAAAAAAAATCTCAATTCTTTATTTTACTCCCTTGCAAGTATAAATATTAGCCTACTCTAAAACTGAGTCTATTTGGTCCCACTCTAAATACAGTCAAATTTACACTTGAAAGAGTAAAATAGAGTACAATTTTCTCAAAATAGTTTTGCTGTTTACTAATCAAAAACTTGAATAAAAAATTTAAATCATTGAAATTGAAGACCAAAAACATTGAGGATTCAATATACTAACACACAGTAGGAATGGCATGGCTCAGGAAGCAGATTAGCTATCTCCCAACCTGAATGTTGGGGGTTCGTTCCTCAACTGGTGAGTGGCCTTTTTTCTTTTTAAATAATAATAATAAACAAATTTGTAAAATTTACTCAAAAACTCTCCTTGCAGAATTTACTTTGAATTTCCGAGTGAAAAAAAAAATCATATTTATTTTATTGGGAAAGGCAAATACTCTCGTACACAGTAAAAATGCTGAGTAAAATGTATTCTTACTAGTTTACTCTCTTCCAAGTGGACCAAATATATATATATTTTTTTTTTGGTGTAAAATATACTTTTAAATGTAATTTTATATATATATATATATATATATATATATATATATATATATATATATATATATATAGTGCTATAGCATCTATATGCCTAGTGTCGCCATTTTACGTTCAGAAACTAGAAATTGGAAGAATTGAAAATTGCTGTTTCATGCAATTTTAAGAAACAAGTAGAAATTTGGAAATATATATCTTTCTTGACAATTATCTCGTCAATGTTGATGGGGTGTTTTTTTTTTGTTATACACTAGTGGTATCTGTGTTTGGTATTACAGATAAAAATATTTTAAAAAATGGCATCAAATATTCCTAAATTCCAGCATATAAAAACAGATTTGATTTTTTGGAACACATGTTAGTACATTTTAAGGGACTGTCGTGAACTCACATTCCTATTTTTAGACTCCACCTAACTCTTAGTTTTCTGCTTTTGGCCACTTGATTAGTTTTGACAGCATTAAAGGCTGAATGAAATCGCAGCAGTCCTTAGTAACCTACTGATTAGCATGGAAACAGTCCACTAATTAATAATTATATGGCTGTAGTGGCTGTACTATTTCATGGTATGTGTGTGTGTGAAAGATGCAGCTCAGGCAGCCGTGGGGTGGGGAATTGGACCGTAATCATGCCATGCTTGTTTTAATTTGATGCAGATCTAAGGCCAAAAGTACCATTAAGACCAAAAATCCATTTTTTAAATGTTACAAATGTCAAGCAATCTCGGGCTTCAATAAGGCTGAAACCAGATAAGCAGTGATTAATAGCTTGTTTCAATAAACCAGCAAAACATCAGTTTCTTTTCGTAAGCAGAGTTTTGCACAACGTTGTTGAGCTGAAAACGCAATCGCCGCTAATGCTGTGATTAATCTTGCTGCTGCATCTTATTTTCTCTAAACCTTTTCTACCTACGCTCTGTATTCTTTTCAACGTTTCTGCTCTCACTTGCGGCCCCTGAGTGTTTAACTTTTTATGCAGAATTGCTTTCATTTGTGGTTTCTGGTGCAGCAGAGTAGATGCTGCGGCAGGCAAAGCTGTGAACGCTGTCATGTGGGCTTCTCCCCCTCTTTTTTTTTTTAACAAGCATTGCCATTTCAGCTGCTTGCTGAATGGGACGGAAAAGAAAGAGAGCGGGGGGGGGGGGGGTGCTGCTGAAGGAGAGAGGTTAGGGGAAATGAACAGAAAGAGAGAGAGGGCGAGAAAGTGTGCCGTTCACTCCTCTCTGAAAATGGAGTGATTTTCCTTCCTTGGGCACAATTGCTCCTCTGTGTCTTTTTAGTGGCATTGAAGGAAGGGGAGAGAAAATGCGCTCTCTCTGTGAGACACGCACGCACGCACACACACACGGGATATATGGGAGGTTTAGATTGTGCCGCCTTGCACACCAATGAGGAGGCTTTCTCCACCAGAACACTCCCTTCTCTTATCTTGAAGCCATGGGACTCCGGTGTATGAGTGTGAGAGTGAATGAATGAGTGACTGAGCAGGTGAGGATGCGTTCATATATTCAACGTGAGTCTGACGCTATCGTCCTCACCGCTGCTCTCAGATAACATTCAAAATGGATAAAGAGAAATGTTGTGTCTAATATGCTGTCTCCCGCCATCTCTCTCTACCTCCCTCTCGCAGAAGTGATATGATAGAGAACTCTAAATTGGTATTCTTGTTGAGTGGCTCAATTTGTGGCTAAGCGATTCAGAGATGACTTTGAAGCATAAGGGCTGTTGCTTTGAAGCATGGGGGCTGTTGCTCGGAGTTGATTTATAGAGGCCATTTCCGTGTTCTTTCCAGTGGATGTGGCTGCGTATGTTGCCGTTTTTCTTCTGGTGCGTGATCGCGTGGGTTATATTGTGTGTGAAGGGTGATTTTATCACCTACAATTTTAATCATTTTTCGTAACTGACTGCTCCCATTCATTTTCTTCTCCATGCCGATGAGTTTGTGCATCTTTCAGGATGCCTGTAGCATTATTATTACTTTTACCAGAGCACCATGAACAGTTATTAGGTTATTTTCAAAATATACTACACTACTGTGTATTCTTCTTTAAAAAAAAAAAAAAAAAAACTGTCATTTTAAATATATTATAGATATATATATTATTATTACAAAATGATTGCCTCTCAAATAGGCTATAGTATATTGTGGTACATTTGTGTTACTTTTGAAATAGTTTCATCAAACCTAATGGGAAATTAAATATGCCATTTAACACATACAATAAAAAGTAATTATACACACCCGGGTACAATTGGCAGGTTTTTGTGATGTTAAAACAATGAGACCAAGAAAAATGATTTCAAAACCATTTATGTGTGAGAAATAACCTGTACAACTGAATTGGAAAAAGAAAAAAAATTGAGAAGAAAGCCTTTCAAGTGTGAAGTGAAATAATGCGATTGCACAAGTTGGATGGGATTTTTAAGTCTCAGTGTCACTAGAAAATATTCAGGTTTCTGCTGACTCCCATTTAATTTAGGGTACATATATAATAGGGTATGTGCAAGGTGAGACCTTAATTGCCCAATTAACCTGCCATGCATGTCTTTGGAATGTGGGATAAAACCGGGGTACCTGCAGAAAACCCATACAGGCACGGGGGAGAACATGCAAACTCCACCCAGTAAGGCCAAAACCCGGACTTGATCTCACATCCGCAGCACTGGGAGTCAAACGTGCTAAAAAGTCACCCACCATGCAAGCCCAAGCACCAAGCCCTTAGCTTGTCAAAACATTTTTTTTAATTGAACACACAAAAACCTGGCAATTTAAAGATGAAGTCAGCCCAAAAGTTTTCTTTACAATAATATGTTGTATGCCTTTCCACTAATAATAACACGGTATTCTAATCAATATTGAATCTGTGGAATTTGAGTTAAGCAGCAAAATCTACCCGTTTTTATCCATCTGTTTTCTGAAGCTGAGCCGTGATTGCTTGTTAGCTGAGCCCTGAGCAACTGTGATGTAATTTTCAGTTGACAGCAAGTGACAAAATGGCTGCCCCCTGAATTAAATAAAAACAGCTGGATTTTGTTTATTAACTCATATTCCACAAACACAATATTAATCAAAATGCCATGTTTAGACTAGTGAGGTCACATATAACATGTTATTGTCAAAAAATGTTTAAGGTTGACTTCCTCTTAAAAAAAATAAAAAAGGGGTGTGTAGACTTTTTATCCACTATACAGTTAGATTGGGTGGCGGGTGGGGAGGCTTATCTAAATAATTAGACTTATGTTAGGCATAGGCTTTTTGTTCTTTTCAAGTAACAATTTGTCTTCATAGTCTTGATATTTTTTGCCAAATAATTTTACTAATTTCCATTTGATGGCTGTTTAAAAAAAACAACCTGGAAATGTGCGGGGAAATGGTAACAGCTTGCCACAAAGTAAAAATGCAATGCTGCAATGTAACTGTAATGAGTTAATGACATTTGTTAAAATACTCTTTTTATTTATTATTATTATTAAATTAGGGATGCCTTGCAATTAAAAAACAAAAACAAAATTGGCCCACGTGTCGACTGCTTGTCTTTTTAGTCCAAAAATGATGTGTGACACATCTGTACCAATTCAGTTGTACTGTTAGGAATTAGAGGTGCAGTGCTATGCCACAAATTATGGGCGGTAGTATCTTGGTTTTAAGAGAACAATACACAAAGCATTAAATGCTTATCTTTTGCTTTAACAAGATCATATTTAGTGACAATTCAGACTTCAAAGCGTTAACGCTGTGCAATGGTCATATGAGTTTGCTTTTGTAATTCTTGATAACCCGTAACATTTCTTTGCTGTTTTCCATATAAAATTTCACCCCTGGGCGTTATTATAGTTTGATTAAGTTCTTGTAATTAGTGCCAAAATCTGGCATTTCCTTTGAAGTGTGATAACTTAGTAATTTATGAATATTTTTTTCACTTTCAACCGCTCAAAATGTTCAGTGGCATCAGACCTATCTATACATATATAGTTTTTATTTTATTTTATTTTTTTAATGCCCCCTATGGACAATAATAGCAGTATTATGCTAATAGCAAGACTAACTTTGCTGTATATATATATATATATATATATATATATATATATATATATATATATATATAAAATAAAAGACTAATTTGAATATTTCATATGACATAGTTAGAGGCTCAAACAAGGTCATAACAATAAAAATTTTTTATGCATGCCCAGTTTTTACACAATGGCATTTTTCAAAACTCTTGGAATTTTGCCAAAATCAGGCATTTCCTTTGAAGTGAGATAACCTAGTCATTTATGAATATTTTTTTCACTTTCAACCGCTCAAAATGTTCAGTGGCATCAGACCTATCTATACATATATAGTTTTTTTTGTTTTTGTTTTTTAATGCCCCCTATGGACAATAATAGCAGTATTATGCTAATAGCAAGACTAACTATGCTGTATATATATATAAAATAAAAGACTAATTTGAATATTTCATATGACATAGTTAGAGGCTCAAACAAGGTCATAAGTCATAACAATATAATTTTTTTATGCATGCCCAGTTTTTACACAATGGCATTTTTCAAAACTCTTGTAATTTTGCCAAAATCAGGCATTTCCTTTGAAGTGAGATAACTTACTCATTTATGAATATTTCTTTCACTTTCAACCACTCAAAATGTTCAGTGGCATCAGACCTATCTACACATATATAGTTTTTATTTTATTTTATTTTTTTAATGCCCCCTATGGACAACAATAGCAATATTATGCTAATGGAAAGACTAACTATGCTGTATATATATATATAAAATAAAATAATAATTTGAATATTTCATATGACATAGTTAGAGGCTCAAACAAGTCCATAAGTCTTAACAATATAATTTTTTTTTTCATTCATTAGCCTTTGGCGCCACCTAGTGGATTTTTGTGTTAACACTCTAAACACACAAATTCCTCTATTTTCATGTTCATGACTCGTCAAAGAAGCGATTGCATCAGTAATCACGGAAAATGCATTATAACACATCAGGTTTACAGCATATCAAAAACTGTGATTTATAATGAGAGTCAATGAGCCAAAATCGGGCATTATTACAACAACTTCGTGTAAATCTCTCCCTCCTGTTTGGTAATAATTATAAATTACAGCATGGCGCCATTTTGAACTTCTACATTTTTAAACAATCCTGGTAAAATGTCAGGTCCCTAGTGTATTTTTTTCAAATGCTTTTTCTTTGATGAAAAACAGAAAAGCATAAAAAAGCCAGAAAATGGACAAATAACGCCCAGGGGTGTTAATATTCGCTTTTTTAATAATATAAAAAAAGATTTCTGTTTCATTCCCCCCCCCAAACATACCTTACTTTATCATCCGACATTGATTTGTGACTACAAACGTACGTGTGACGTCATATCCGGTCAAAACCTGCGACGTGTATCCGGTCTTGATAGTGATTATTCGCAAAACCTGCTTCCATAGCCAAAATTCGCATTTTCCTTTTTTCGATACGCTTCAAAGTCCACTTCCTCCAAGCGTAAAAAACGTTTTTTTGTGTGCGAATTTTAGGCCCTTTTTCGATTTTTTAGCAATACCATTCAGTTTTATTTTCGCATTTCTTGAAAATTCAAATACAAATGCGTGGATGGACACCCCACTACTGTCAGGTAAAGTTGCGCATCGTTTGAATTTGAACATTTCCGGTTCATCAATTTGATTCTACTTCTTAATTATTCTCAATTTCAATTTAAAAAAATAAAATAAAATTTAAAAAGGAGCTAACCAATGTTATTTTTGGGATGAAATCGTATGAACATTCCTGTTTTGTAATTTCATGAACTTTTAACTGTATGTGAACTTTAGAAAGAGTTTCTCAAAGGGCTTTACCAGTATATTAATATCGAAGCTATGACTTTCCATTTTTTATGAGAGATTTATTTTTGAGAACCTCAACAAAATACAATAATGCAGCAGATGCGTATACCATGTTATTCAACACCTATTAACGTAGAGTTGCTTTTCTTCAGAAAGAAAAATATATAACAAACACAAAGCTGCGCTTGAGGGGCATGTAAGGAAAATGTAGATCTAATCTAAGCAGTTTACGCAAACATGTATGTATGTATATGCTGTTTATGTTATAAGATAAATATTAGCATGGGCAATTACATTTGTGTCGACTCACTGCTTAACTTCCAGTGTAACTTGTTTGCTCAATTTCGACATATAGACGCACTTAAGTGATTCTCGCTTTGACATGGTCAGTGTGTCCTTTGATATTTATGGCATGTGTTGCACTAAGCAAAAGACTACCTTTTTTTTGGATGAGGGTGAAATTCAGCAAACTTTAGTCATATTTTTCAAACAGCCGAGGCGGGGTAGACTCCGTGATGGGCATCCGCCACCACTGCGGGGTTCCAATGGGCACATCCACTGTCGCCGCCGCGGGGACCCGGCAGGAGAGAGTGGCTCAGCAGGAAAGAAGAGCGGTCCGCGGGGACGGGCACTGCAGATGATGCAATGACGTCCACAGGCCAGAGCTGCAATGTATTTGTTTACAGGCGAGGCTAGGTGTATTGCTGGAATGTAAAATACAAAACTGTCCCTTATCTAACATGCTCTATGTGGGAATGCCTCTGTCCTCCTTTACATGTTCAAAATAAGACAATCAGAAATGTAAAAAAAAAAAAGTTCCATTCTGTACAGAGGACCATTAAGGTCAAAGATGACCAACGATTCCCTTAATCAAATAGCACACAGACTGAACCTTTGCTGGGCTGCTGAAATCCCAATTTTGCGATCAATCTGTTTACCTGATTACACTGCATGAATTAGTAAGGTATACACACCCTCGATCAGATCTGGGTAAGCTTTTGGCAACAAATTATACTTAATTCATAGCACAAAAAACAAACTGTGAACTGAGGATTTTCTTTTGCATGCTATGTTTTTCAATCCAAAATGACAATTTCCTATGACAAAACAAAACAGGACAATCCAAAAGTATTTTTTTCCCAAACTTGTGGACTTTTAACTCATTCAAACCCAAAAACGTATAAACAGGCTTGGGGAGTAACAGAATACATGTACTGCCGTTACGTAATCAGATTACCCCCCCAAAATTAACTGTATTCCGTTACAGTTACAGGAAAAAAAAGATGTAATAAGATTACAGGTACATTTATTAAAAATGTGGATTACTTTGAGGGATTACAATTCCTACGATGAGAGAGAGAGCGAGGGCGAGAGAGACAGAGCGAACGCATGTGCGAGAGAGACCGTTGCTACTGGAGCTGTACATGTCGGCTGGCTAGTCTTGGCCTTCACACGCGGGCAGTCTAAAAAAGCTTCACGGATGGGGCAATGAAATGGCGACCGGTATTCACTGATTGGAACTTACTCGGCTTTCTAAAGGAGCGAAAGTTTAAGCTAAGAGTCCAGCGGCATGCTACACGCAGCTTTTTGGAAGCCCACTAACCTACAACTATAGTGTGAGTTACCCCTTCCAAACAAATCTTCCTCCCACCAGTTCACTATTTAAATATCATACACAATATATACATGGCTGAACTTGTGACTGGGATAAAAGTTCATTTTGCAGTTGATTTCACACATCGCCATCCTCATTGGATGACTATCTATCTATCTATCTATCTATCTATCTATCTATCTATCTATCTATCTATCTATGAGGTGTGGTTGCTTTCAGTGACAGTTCGAAAACAGCATATGGCCTTTAATCAATCAATAGCCTACATAATTTTTAATTACACAAGGATTTTTGCTATTTGTAGGCTCCCTATCACCCGCAAATAGCAGGGGCACATTGTATAGAATATATATTGTGGTGATTTTTATTTTGTCTTTATGAGCATACTTGGTATTGGAGTAATCCAAAAGTAATCCAAAGTAATCAAGTTACATTACTTTAATATTATGGTACTTGGATTACATTACTAAATAAATATTTTAGCAGGTAACTATATATATATATATATATATATATATATATATATATATATATATATATATATATATAACGGAATACATTTTAAAAGTAACCCTCCTAACCCTGCGTATAAATACGTTTTTTTTTTTTAAATAATTTGTCCTTTTTTTTTTTCCTGGAGAGCTCAGTATTGTTCATTCGGTAATTTTACTGATTTGACATGTCATCATCATTGCTCTCCTTTTTTTTATTTATATATAATTTTTTTGTTTGTTTTTTTGTATGTGGGTGAATATGTTTATGTGTGTGTGTGCGTGCGAGTGTGTGTGTATTCATTAGTTCAGCTAAAACCTATTAAAAAAAAAATCCCATACCGTTCCCCTAAACCGAACACTTCCAGCCAGAGTCGTGAGGCCGTCAGGAAACCCGAGAAAGGACCAAAGAAAAGAAAGGAAAGTGAAATCCAGCACCGACCAGACACCACCCACCGGGTTACCAACCAGAGTCTTTCACCAACCCCAGAGACATCTAAATTTCAACAAATCAGGGAGACCTCAAGAGACCAAAGGAGAGACTGAGGAAAGGAAGGAAGGACAGACGAAGCAGAGTGAGATCCACAGACACCAGCCTCCACCGATTCAATGACCTGAGGAAGATTGTGTCTGAGTTTCGATAGATGCTGGTGTGGTGGATCTGGCGTGCATGAAAATCTCCACCAAAGAAGGGAGCTGTCGACCCCCGCCAGGACAGAGCAAGCGCCACACCTCAGGGCCCCCCAGGCCACGGCAGCGCCAAAGGACGACCCCCGGGCCCCGCAGGGGCCACCGGCCGGAGAGCAGACCCAGGAGCAGGAGCGCCCCCCACACCAACGCGGCCCGTGCCTCCAACCCAACGCAGCAGGACGGGGCACTGCAGACCCGCCAGGAACCCCACTGATCCACAGCCCCCGCTCCCCCCACGACCCCCCCCGCCCCACATCCACCCCCGCCATCCACCCCAACCCAGCCCCAGCAAATAATTTGTCCTTCACTCCCAAAAAACTATTTATAAGTTATTTTTTGTTAGTTTTTTTAGAGCTCAGTATTGTTCATGCGGTAATTTTACCGATTTGACATGTCATCATCATTGCTCTCTTTTTTTATTTTTTATTTTTCTTATTTTGCATGTGCGTGTGTATGTGTGTGCGTGCGTGCGTGAGTGAGTGTGTACTCATTAGTTCAACCAGAGTCTTTCACCAACCCCAGAGACATCTAAATTTCAACAAATCAGGGAGACCTCAAGAGACCAAAGGAGAGACTGAGGAAAGGAAGGAAGGACAGACAGTGAAAGGAAGGAAGGATAGATGAAGCAGAGTGAGATACACATCAGCCTCCACCGATTCAACGACCAGAGGAAGAAGCAGATTGTGTTTGAATTTTGATAGATGCTGGTGTGGTGGATCTGGCATGCATGAAAACCTCCACCAAAGAGGGGAGCCGTCGACCCCGGCCAGGACAGAGCAAGCACAACCCCCCAGGCCACGGCAGCGCCTAGGGACAACCCCCGGGCCCCGCAGGGCCCACCGGCCGGAGAGCAAACCCAGGAGCCAGGAACTACCCCAACCCAACGCAGCAGGACTGGGCACAGCAGGCCCGCCAGGTACCCCACCGGCCCACAGGCCCTGCTCGGCCTCCGGATACTGGTGCCAAGGTGCCAGGAGGCCCACCAGAGCGAGTCAGGCACAACACCCACACCCACCCACCCAGTGCCCGGAGCCCCGAGACCCGGGCCATGGATGGAGCCCCCAGCCCAGGGGAGGGGGAGGAAGGCGGACAGGGGAGGGGGAAGGGACGGGGGAAGGAGATGACAACAAGGGCAAGGGGCGGCGGCAGAGCCGCAGAGAGATGGGGAGAGGAGGAGGAAGGGTGACGAGGGAGAAGGGACAGAGGCGGAGGACGGGCGGGGAGAGGCGAGGAAGGAGAGGCAGCAGGGGGAGGGGAGAGGGAGCCACGGGGCTATAATAAAAAAAAAAATGCTAGAGCATACAGAAGGCTTTGATGCAGATTCTGATCTGAAGATGTCACTTAAAGCAATGGCAATTGTTATTTAAAAAAAGGCCAGCAGGTGGCAGCAAAGTATAAGAGATCAGCCAGGGCCTTGTTGCAACAAGCTCTTTTTCCCACTGCTTAAACAGATTTGTGAATAATGAAAACTTAGCTATATTGCAATGCTAATGGCTGCAAAACGAAAACAGATTCAAACATACATACTTTTTTTCCTTGATGAAAGAAGAGACTCTGATCTTCCTTTTGGTAGGTTCCATGTTTTTATAGCAATAGTACATAATATTCTGTGGGCCTTGCAAAATCAGTCAAAATTCAGTAAAAAACCCGGGAGCGAAGGGGGTTGCTTCAGTGAAAATGGCTGGAAGTGAATGAGTTAAATGACAATGCTCATTTCTCAGAGAATTATGGTTTTAATCAGAGATGGGCACATTTGATGATTACAATGTTGTTATGCATATCCCACGAGTGCCAGACTGAAATCATGCCCTATCTATATTATCGGCCACTTTAGGAGGGTTGAGACTTTTTTTTTTGTTTGAAGGAAAGCAAGCCGCGACAAGTGGCTATGGCAACTGAATCGGACGGGCACCATAACTAAGGAGATCTGGCACGTGTCCGGAGCTGCCACTACGCAACCATGCCCTGTCCCGCCAAGCGACTTTTACACATGGTCAACCTCCACTGCCAATCTTGCCTGAAACGCTATTCGTGCTCACTGCCATTGAGCTTCTAAGCTTGTACAGCTTTTTGATCTCTTTGCAACCTTTGTGAGGATGACAATATTGATTCTCGCACTGGAGATCAATGACTTGAAGAAGCTCGAGTGAGGCTAAATTACTGGTATCTGTGCAGTTGTAGCTTCATATACTAGCCCAGATGAGGTGTACTTGTCTGAACAGTAAGGGTTGCCTTTACCTGCCCTTTGTTTTGCAGAATGTCAAAAGGAAAAAGGAATTGTGTATTACAATGTGACAACATGTTGGCAGTGCGTACTTCAATTCCCACCCAAATTGCTATGTGTTAGCTTTCTTAGTTAACCAGAGTCTAAATCAGAGATATCCAAACTACGGCACAGGGGTCATTTGCAGCCCAGCACCCATTTTTCAGTGGCACACAGCAAATGCTAGAAATGACATTTGACACGGCCCACAAGGCTAGTCAAAAATAACAATTTGTTCTGCTTTGTGTCGCGGTCCGATTTGTGAACATTTTAACATTATTGTTCCTCAAGTAACAGTTTAAAAAATGGTCATCTTACTACAGTTTGCTCGTTTTGGTTCTGAATGTGGAAACAGGACTCAGCTGATATTCAGTGCAGTGCAGGATCTTGAAATGCTTCTGTGTGTATGAGAATTGTTTATAGGAAGCAAAGCCGGCTTCGTTCCTATAAACAATTCTCGTACACACAGAAGCATTTCAAGACTTGCGTGTGTCCAAAAGAAGACGCTGAGGACGTTTAATGGCTGTAATCTATATGTCAAGTCTGGAGTAGGGCTGTAGCGCAGCCACAGGGAGTTAACGGAAAGCGCAGAAGAAGAATCGGCGAAGAAGACGAACAGTTTTTAAAAAAAAAAAAACTTTATTGCAATCTACAGAACAAACATGGCTTTGCATGAAGCAAAACAACATGAAAAAGACGAACACAGGAGAAGTGACAATGGCGGGTGATTCAAGTACAACACCATTTGTTGAACGTGGGAATAAAGAAGCAAAATATTTTGCTGCAAAAGCATAAGCAAGCTAAGGGGGCTGCGCAAAACTACGACACGGCTATCCGCCATTGTTGTTGACAGACTGACGGTTCGCGCGCAGTCACGCGAGAATTGGCACATATGTCATCAATCTGCGACCATTACGTCATCACTGGAGGAGTATCCTGCATAAGGTGTCCAGACGGTGCGTCCGGGGCGCGTATTGAAATCTTTCCACTCTGGAGCCCGGTTTGAAGCTCCATAACCGCGCCGTCATGTGGACGAGCGGCCTAAATGGTAAGAAACATGTGAGGATCCATTGAAACTGGTTTTCGTGTGGACGGGGCTCTAGTCTAGTGGGATACGGTGCCGTTGACCGTCTCCAAATATTGATAAATTCTGTTTACCTTATAATCTTTAGCCACATATACATTTTATTTTTGGTGGGGGTCGGAGGGTTTGAGGGGGGGTTTAAATTCCGAGAAAAAACTCAAAAGTTTACGAGAAAAAAAAACTCAAAAGCTTGCGAGAAATGCACGTAGCATAGCTATAGTCTGTACAAGGTGCTGGCTTTTGTCCACCAGGAGTTTTATAATGTGAGGATTCGTTGGTGGTTAGTAGAACACTCTTTATAAAATGAAAAGGCAGGACGAAGACAGATTTCTTCTTGAACTTTACTCGTCATGCACAGCAGCTAGTGCGACACTTGCTATCCCCTTATCAGCTGACTAGCACTAACCAATCAGGAGCTAGCATACTAGGTAAATGCCAGTGAATGACTGACAACAGCAGATTCACCACATCAACTTTGCTACTGGTACAAAAAAAAATACCAAAATGTACGAATGTGTAAATAATAATTTTAACAAATTAACTTAAATGCTTGTTCCTCAGTGTGTGGACTTTTGCAACGCTTCAAAGTGTGAAATCTCTGCCAAAGCAATTACCGTACTATCTCCTTATTTAAAAACCCAACTGAAATGTATTGGCAAAAACATCCGAGTCTGCTACGTGTTTTTCTCGCGAGTTTATTTCTCGTAAAACTATGACTTTTTGTCTTGCAAATTTGCCACTTCATGTCACAAATTTGTGAGTTTATTTCTTGTAAATGTGTGTGTGTGTGGCGGGGATTCCTTGCAAATTTGCCACCTTATAATGTCGCAAATAGGCAAGTTTCTTTCTTCTAATATTCACCACCCCCATAATTTTTTTTTTTTATATATGTGGCCGTAATATGCCATCGTAGTTGATATTTGGCAGTTTATAAAATTCACCTGAAAATAATATATATTTGCTTGCTTGATTGATTTGAGTGTTTTTAGTATAATCCATCCATCCATCCATTTTCTTTACCGCTTGTCCTCACAAGGGTCGCGGGGGTTGCTGGCTTCGGGCAGTAGGCGGGGTACACCCTGAACTGGTTGCCAGTCAATTGCAGGGCACACAGAGACGAACAATCATACTCACAATCACACCTATGGACAATTTGGAGTGTCCAATCAACCTGTCATGCATGTTTTTGGAATGTGGGAGGAAACCGGAGTACCCGGAGAAAACCCACGCAAGCACGGGGAGAACATGCAAACTCCACCCAGGAAGGCCGAAGCCCGGACTCGATCTCACGTCCTCAGCACTGGGAGGCGGACGTGCTAACCAGTCAGCCACCGTGCCGCCGTTTTTAGTATAATAAAGCTGATATTTTTCTAAGTGGCCTTTGCTCTCCAAACACAAAAGTTTGTACACCCTTGGTCTAAATTGACCATAGGTGGGAATGCAAGGGTAAATGGTTGCTTGACTCTATGTGCCCTTGAATTTACATCACCGGAGATAGTCTCAAGTTATCAGTGGCCTTAATCGGGACAGGTGGTGTCCAAAATGGATGAACTGACTTAACTTACAATGCTAGTTGCATCATATCATTGTGATATCCATAGCATGCAAGTTTGCCCTGTAAGGGGCTGTGAGCAGCATATTTTTGGAGTAGATTTTAAATTAATTGATGGTAGGACTCAACTGCTTGTAAATGTTTGCCTAAATACTGATGTGTGTGGTTTCTGATCATCTAATTTACTGCTGCACTTTTTTTTATCTGTCTATTGGTTGCTGCTATTGAATGTTAATATATTTTCTGGGATGCTTACCGTCTTGGCCAGGATTCTCAGAAAAATAGATATTCAAAGTGTGATATGTTGGATCTGATTAATATTTCATCGTTTGGGGACGAACAAGTCAAACATCCATCCATCTATCCCTTTTCCGAATAGCTTATTCCTCTTCAAGGTCATTTTTATTTTTACAGTAGTTGTGTCTGGGAAAAAAGCAACAGATACATTATAGGAAACACATTTAGACCCATACAGTAATAGTATTAGTGTTGTTCGTCTTTCAGCTTTCCTCACAATTGCAACATCTAAATACCAACAACGTGTAATCTGTGAGTAGCCACATTACAAACTGTACATCTATGCGTTGTATTTTATTGTCTGACATGCTGTGATACACTCCAGCACTAGAATGCATTAGCTAGCTCATAAAATATTTTCAAGGTGACTTTTATTGTATTAACTAGCTATGCTTTTAGGATTTGTCGTGGCAAGACCAGCTGTCAGCGTTCTGTTTTTATAATGTGCTAGCCGCTCCATGTGCAGATGGCTGTCTAAGCATCGAAGTCTGTCTGTATAAAGCACATTAAGGTGCCTTGTGTATTTAGAGATAGTCCTATATAGTTATGACAAGGATGCAGAAAATAACCCAAAAGCTCGATAAAAAAAAAAAGAAACAGATTTATTGAATAGACAATAATGATTTGAAAGTATCAACAAAAATTCACAGCAAAGCTGGACTCAAAAAACAATGCAAGAAAAATTTAGGAACTTAGTGAGGCTGGTAATAACTAGGAACAAAATAAGCAACTAAAATTGAAAGCAAAAGGCTGAAGGCAAAAAACTGACTTTAGCAATATTAACAAATAGCATGGATACTTGGACATGAAACAATGCTGATGGTTTCACTCAGGACGTGGCAGGAAACAAGATAAACTGACAAGAGACAGGGCTAAACTCAGACTATTTATACACAGGGCGATGGTCACAGGTGGAGACAATTAGGCTAACGAAGGAAACAAGGACAGGAAGCAAAGCTGCTGCCACAAGAGGAAACTATAACTACAAAATAAAATGATGACATTAAAAACAGGACTAAAAACTAAGAACTTAACAGAAGCGACAAGACATGACAGATTATTTAAGGGCAGAAACCGATACCGATTATTAGTAGTCAAGGACACCAACAACCAATATTTAGAGCTGATATTTATTTTCACTAAAAAGTAAAATATTCCCATAAAAAAAAAACTCAAGCTCTTAAATTCGTTGAATTTTTAAGCATGTGTTACTGAGCAACTTTTAGGATTCGTAAAATATTTGAGTTTAAAAAAAAAATCTTAGTCAATAGACATCTTTGTTTTAAAATTCTAACAAAAAGTTCAGTTATCTCCCAAGGGCCAGTAGCATGTCTTCACAGGTAAAATAAAATCTTAAACAAGTAAATAGCTCCCTATTGTTTTCTACAGTAAATAAAAATTTAAAAAATGTCAAAATATCTTTCAGTATTAAAATTTACCGAATAATTAATACTTAACAATTGCAAGCAAAAACAGAAGGTGCAGAGAGTTCCCAGGGTGAACAGCATCTCTTAGAACGTTAACTGAAATTTTAAATAAATACTTTCCTGAAGTTGACACATTTTTGTATGATTCTTCAAAAAGGCCGGCACTGATAATCAGCCCGGCTGATATTCGTTCTATCCTTATTTTGTATAAATGCGCTAAAACTGCCTTTCCTAAGCAACAGTGGTTACGAAAAGTACAGCAGCCTAATGATGGTTGATGGATCGGTGTATCAGCTTTTCTTTGTTCGCAGGCCTGAGATTCCATATATGAGAAACATATTCTTATGGCTTTCACAATAACAGCAGTGTGTACAAGTGCTAATTTTCCTTCTGCATATTATAATCGAAGCACCAGACAGATCATTTATCATGTGATGTAAGTTGCTGAACCGTTCAATAAAACCATGTCAGCATGCCAGTGATTCAATAATTGTGCAGACGTTTCATAGATTAAAAGCTTTCAGCGGGAGACGCGCTCATTGGATTTCAAGGTTTTTTCCTTATCAGTCTGCTCTATTAGTTAGACAGTGAACCTGCAGTCATATCTGATTCCACACTGGATTCATTCCAATTGAGTACCACTTTGAGTGTAAGAGGCTGACAAAGCAAGCAGTGTCAGTCTGATATTAAAATTGCTTTTCAGCTTGGTTACACATACTCTATGTTGAAAGCCTTTTCCTCTGTGTTATATCGATCCTAAATCTGTGAACGCTTTTAATATTTTAGTATGTTTTGTTTGGCAAGAGATCAGAATCTTATTCGAGATGGTCAAGGTCCTCCATATAGTCTAGCAAAGGTAGAAGATACGTTTGCCATTATTTGAATTTACTTATGCTTAAGTTCTTTATATTCAAAAGTCTGCCATTCTTTACTTGGCTCTCATGTACAATACTGTATACGGTGAGTAACTGCTGGAATTAGATTTCTCCCTAGCTCCAATTTTAGGTTTGCCTCATTGATGAAAGAGCTTGACCAGAAGACACATCCTGTAACAGGAGACTGAAAAGAGAGAAGAATCAATTATAGAGTGGGAGAGAGGAAAGACATGGTAAGACGTACTGTTGAGAGAGAAGGAAAGTGGAGGCAGAGACGGAGGAGGGATAAGAGAAAAAAAACGGCAAAAAAAAAAATCAATCAGACTTGGTTCAATAGATTCATCGGACCCTGAAGGTTTGTCATGGCCTGAAGGGTCTCACAACACTAATTTTGTCCATATTGGATCCAGTAGGTGCATGGGCCATAACGTTCTGGAGACTTACATTAATGCAAGGCACTCGTAATCATAAGGGCTGTTTATGTACAGCAAGGGCAAATGTTTGTTGTGCTTCTTTTTTCTTTCTTTTTTTTTTAAAATCTCAATAGGCATAATCATTCCCCTTTTTTAAATTGCCAAATTAACAAAGAATTGGTTCATAATGTGTTAAACTGCAATTGGCTTGCAACCAGTTCGGGGTGTACCCCGCCTCTCACCAAAATTCTGCTGGGATAGGCTCGAGCTTACTCGGGACACCTTGCAAGGGTAAGTAAGTGATATATATAAAAATGGATGGTTGGACGACAATCAGGGTTGGGAAGGCTATTTTAAAATTGTCTTCTGCTGCAGTTACTAGTTACCTGTTAAAAATGTTGTAAGTAACGTACCATTATGTTAAAGTGAAGCAACTTGATTACTTTTGAATTACTACAATACCAAATATGCTAAAAAAAAGAAGAAAGAAAAGACAAACGCATTTCTGACTGCTAATTTAAAGTTCCCATAGTATGAAAATTCACTTTAGTTGGGTTTTCTATCAATAATACGCATCCTTGGCCTGTGCACAATCCAACCAGGTATGAAAAAAGTCCGTCCGTTGCTTTCTATTCCTTTCTAAAATGTGAGCTTCAAACGGGCAGATTAAACTTCCGGGACGTCAACAAGACACGAAAGTGCACTCGACCCTGCCCCCTCGGGTTAGTGGCACCGCCTCCGGTAAAGGTTTGCCACACCCACAGAAATTCGAGAAGCTGGCTGCTCTTCTTTTTTTTTTTTTCCTGCTCACATACGGTCCGTGGAGAACAATGGGGAAACAACGATCGGGAAGAAGGGGTTTGTTCTGTTTCTGGCTGCACAGTGCACAAATGAGCATCCTAGTGCTTTTCTACTTCCGTTGTCCGAGCCTTCGAGAAGACAGTGTACCGACTGCATTTCTCGAAGGACTGTTTTGTTAATGAAAGCCTGTTCAGAGCTGGATTTGCAACTCTTTTAAACATAATAGATCAATCTCAACAGTGTGTGACCAGACTGCAAACGTGAAAGATGTAAGTTTAACATTTTATTTTGATTTAGTCTTCCTTCCTATCCTTTCAATTAGAGATGTGCCATATCATACCTTCTACCATATTACCAGTGTATTTTTAGTGCCTAAAGTGGGAGCTACATTTGTCATGTGGAGGTTGTTTGGTTACAAGAGGTCAGATATGATAAAGCAGACGGTGGCTGGATAATACTGAACCAGACACGTATTGTTTTGCCAAGATACAATTTGTGGTGGTTATTTTGGCGTGACTGGCAATTCGCCACCTAGTAGACGTGACTGCACAGTGGCCTAAATGTGCACATTTGTGTTATTTATAACCGCTTGTTTGTCTACAAGCATTTACGGCAATTCAGAGAGCTTCACGGCAAGATAACGCTCGCAGGAGAGTTGCCGGTTATGGTAAAATAACCACTGCCTAAACAATCACAAACTAACGCTATAACATAGTCTCTGTAGTAAAGTTATGCTACTTTTTCTTACGGTGAAACATTATGCCACTTTTCCACGTATTATGTCTGTTTGGCTCAAATTGGTACTGTTGTACCACACTGCTTCTGCTTGCCATGGCGAGTCATTTCCATTCACAACATTAGCACATGGCTACCGGAGCCAAAATCACATCCCCTTCAAGAGAGAAGGGTATGGCCTAGGCGCGGCCTGGTTGGTGCAGCTATTTACATAAAAGTGACACTCCCCTAAAACAGGCTGTTTTGAACAGTTTTTTTTTTTTTTTTTGCTGATTTAGAGACAGCAAAAATATCAGATCCGAAGTCAATTTTGACAAATGCATGTCACAGACATGTTTTTTTACACATTTGAGAACTATTTTAGTATGTGGAAAAGTTTAATAATATGAGACCTTTAATGCTAAATACGCCACTCTGTGTGGCTCAATGAATCTCACCACACACCACTATGTTTAGATACAACTTCATTCAGGACATAATAAGAGTTAACATTTAAAAAAAAAAAGGTAAGTAATTTGCTTCACAGTCCAGAGGTTGAGTGTCTTAATCTATCTTAATGTTTTCCCTTGCTTGCGTGAGTTTTCTCCAGGGACTCCGGCTACCTCCCACATACCAACGACATGCATCAGTAGGTTAATGGTAGTTGTGAATGTAGGGTGGGAATGGTTATTTGTCTATATGTGAATGGCAACCAGTACAGGGTGCACACCGCCTTTTGCCTATCTGTCATGTTTCAGTTTTGTGGGATTGTGTTACGGCCCACGTTTCGTGGTACAGTTGGGTTTTTGTTTAGTTTTGGTTGCTTGTGTCCTTTGTCTGTACCATCTGTTTTGTTATGTTGTCGCTGTGTCCTTCCCTTGTCTCATCAAGCTTTATGTGATCTACCTGTGTTTGCTTGACCTTTCCTCTTGTGTCAGTCAATCAGTGCCCCCTTCCACTTGTGTCTTGCCAGGTGTGTCTCGTCATGCGTTAGTGTTGGTGTATTCTGGAGTCCATTTCACAAAGGATGTTCAACAAACACCGAGACTAACCCTGAACAGCTAGTTGACATACACTGAGAGAGGAAACTCTGCGTTTTCGGTTCCAGGACAAATGATTTGAGGTAGTTATATCAACGCAGAGTAGTTTCACCTGGCGTTGCCACTACACTAAACAGTCCATATCAATGGAGCCCCGATTCGTTGAGTCACCATGGTAACGGGGAAGCGCCGATCGCGGCGCGCCCTCTGCTTCCCCACTTTTTTTAAATATATTTTTTTTACCCCTCTCAACTGAAAATCTTAATGCGATCATGTGGTGAATTTGAACATATCTTTAGAAAAAAAGAGCAACGCTGCAGCGGCTGTTCCTATAATCAAAACAGCTAAGGTTGACATTTTAAGGGCAAAAGTGTTTTATAAAATAAATGAAGACAAAGTTCTAGTTATCTTTTTTTTTCCAAATAATAAAAATACCTCAACATGCAATTTAAGGCACATTCCCTTTCTTTGAACATGGAGAGTGAATTACAAATTAGCCTTGGTCCAGAATATTGAAAAATAATTAAAGTAAGCCAGGTACCAGCTGTCAAACTTACTTAGCAGCCAGGCACTCGTTGGTCATGTTAACAGCTAGCCACTAGCCACTTACGTCGGAGACTTCCGCCGTATCATACAATGACGGCGTAATTAATTAGCGGTTTCTTAGCGTCCTAAATTAGCGATTGAACATGAGTTTGGAATAGCGTTGTGTTTATGCTGGTCGCAACTACAATGTTAATCAACTATGATAATGAAACTAAAAGGGAAATCAAGCTAGCCATCACGCCACGACATGGGCGAACTTCAAAGTAAAAGTAAAACTAAGGCTATTTGCATTGCCGTTAATGTATTACTGTATTTGATAAACTTTATTTTGAAGTTAGGCTTAGTGTGTTACGTTGCGTTTCAGCTTCCTTGACATGTCAGAATGGTATTGACTGTGAATGTGCACTTTGTTTTTGTTTTGTTTTTCCCCCCACCAACCAATCCACGGATTGGGCTTGATCCGAACCGTGGGGCCTGCTCCAAACCGACCATTATCATTGATGATCCGTTGCACCACTATTCAGAAGAGTTATGAAAATAATTTTTGATAGTTAAAAAGTATTGCTTTAGAATTAACTCGGTGTGAGTCAGTTCAGCACTGGGCTTTTTGCTGTGAAGATAAGTGGTACAAAATTGATGGATGGTTGTGGGAGAACATCTGCATGTGCTTTACTACTGAAATTAAGCACCTAAAAAAAATCTTTCTTCAGTGATTGGCCCATATTGGTTTGATGTTAGCAAGAGAAAGTTGGAAGGATTTTTTTTTTCATATTATAGCTTCATGTATGCAAATGACTCATTGGAAAAAGAAAGTGGGAATGGTGGGAAGGGGTGAGGGGAGGGGAGGGGACCTGCCTCAAGCCAGTTTCATCACAGTTATAGTAATTATCTATTATCAGTTTTTTCAATGGATCTTAATTAGTTAAAGTGACTATGAATTAGTAGATATCTGCAGTAAGTATTGCTGTTGGCTGTTTAACACAAGTACATTATGCATACATTAATACTTTACTATCCTTATCCAAGTATCCTTAAGGCATCATTTTATTTCTTCTTTACAAATGAGACATTCTGGAAGGGTTCAATGCAGGGCCAGTTGTCAAGAAAATAGATTGCTAAAGAGGTCAAAGGAAAATGGGGACCGAAGAAAGCAAAGCAATGACAAAAATATTAATGAAGCAGTTAAAATACTGTAAAGGACGATGTGATGAAAGGCAGATGTGGTAGTGGCAGAGGGAAAAAAAGGCTGGTGCCGTTGAATTAATGATCAGCAGCACTTAAAATCTGACTACCTGTAACTCAACCGGCTACATAATGAAATACATTTATGACTTGACATCACTACTTTTTTTGTTTTTATTGCCACTGACGTATTTCATCAAGTTTAGCTTTGAATATAGTTATTAGTTTCAGTGACATGCACCATTGCCACATGCATGCATGTGGCAATGTGCATAGCTTGCCATTAGGCAAACTAGGCAATTGCTTGGGGCCCCCTAGTCAGAGGGGCCTCCAGGGGGCCAACAGATTTCACACAAACCACATATCTTATTCTTTCACATTAGGAGTGCCAAGGTGCAATGACAAAACTGGGAACGGGAATTAGCCATTCAGCCCTTTTTCTTTTCGGGTATATTTGTATGTGAAAAGTGAATGTTGTAAATTGTTTCTATGATTGTCCGAAAGGAAAAATGAACAAATAAAAAAATGACCGTGTCAAATTCCCTAAAGGGGCCCCGCTAGCCAAACTCAGAGCCATATTTAGAGAGAGTTTGGCCAACCCGGTTTCAAGCAGGGTAACAAAATGGCGTCCGTTTGTCATGTGACCAGCAGTTGACCAATCACAGCGTGACAAATCACTGCTGGTTACATGACACATGGACGCCATCTTATTACGCTGCCGAAAACAGAGTTGGCCAATTTCTCTCTATACATGGCTCTGGCCAAACTCGCCCCTCCCCCACTTGCTGCTAATCAGAGCGTGCGTGTGCTAGTGTGAACAAATAATAGGGTGGCAGGAGATTCTCCGAAAAGACTGACATGAAGAGAAGCTATCCATATGGGATTGAAAAATGGAAAATAAGAGGAAGAAGAGAAAAGAAAACAAGACAGTGGTGACCGTAAGTAAGAGTTGTTTTTATGACTGTCTGCGTTAGGAGAAAGACTTTCAAGGGCTGGCTTTAATTTCAATCGAGCACAGAGAAAATCACTGAATCTTGAACATATAATAACTGCTTTTGCACAAGCCAAATCATGTAAGCACCACTTTTGAAAATGGTCTGAACATATGTTCTGAATTTAATAACTTCAATATTGAATATACAGTGCAGGCCAAAAGTTTGGACACTTTCTTTTTCAATGCATTTGCTTCATTCTCATGGCTGGTTACTTTGTAGATTTTCACTGAAGGCATCAAAACTATGTATGAACCGATGTGGAGTTATGTACTGTGTTGGATACCCTTACCAACACCATCAAATGTCAGTATAGTTTGAATTTGCTTTAGCTTAATTACTACATTATTTAATATTTCCAGTTAATATTAAGTCTGTAGTTTTGTTTGGACACATATTTTCTAAGGGGTGCTCACTTTAGTTAATATTTGTCTGAATATTTACTGCATCTGTTCTTGTTTGAGGGAAGCAACCAGGACGGAAGGTGAGAGGAGTTAATTTGGTTTAATTGCACTTTAGTTTTCACCTGTTAGTTTATATATATATATATATATATATACATATATATATATATATATATATATATATATGTGTGTGTGTGTGTGTGTGTGTGTGTGTGTATACAATTGTTAATTTGTCCTATAGAATTAAGTTGGTCATTTAGTTTGATTTGTAGTCATACCTCCCTCTCCCTCTTGTGTTCATTTGGTTGTTCCACCCCTATTAAAGCCACCAGTTGTTTGTCTGGAGGTCAGTCCAGTTTGAGTTGTGTGTTATGTTAAGGTGACCTATTTTAAATTGGACCCAAATCTTTAGCTATTAGTTGATGTTGGAATTTTTTGTTAATTTTTTTTTAGTTTGATTAGATCAAATGGAAGCTTTTTTTGAAGTGCCTGTGTCCTTGCCCATGTTTGGTCCACTACAATACTTAACAAAAAAATGTTAAATAACTGAAAACATGTTTTATATTATAGATTCTTCAAAATAGCCATCTTTTGCGCTGGTTACTTTTTTTGCATTCTTACATCTGGGAACTCCTTAAAAACTGTTGTAAAACCCTTCCAGATGACTGCCTTTTGAAGCTTATCGAGAGAATGCCACAAATGTGGGAAAAAAAGTAATCAGAGAAAAGGGTGGCTATTTATTTTCATTTAATTATTTATTTTCTCTTTTTGTCAAGTACATTACTCCACCTGGATTCGAATGGTGTCACAGTTGTCATAGTTTTGATGCCTTCAGTGAGAATATACAATGTACAGTACATTGTTTAACCTCCAAAACATTTTTCCTATAGAAAATAATGTAAATGCAATGAATCCGTTCCCAAGCTCCAAAAACAGAAAATTCCTTTTTTAATTTCTGTTTATGTAAAAAAAAAAAAAACATATACACCCTGTAGAGTATTTAAACAATAAGAAATACCTTACCTTTTTTGTTGTGGTGTGATGGCCTCAGTGGGTGAAAAATGCTATGTTAATGAATGCATGCTTTAGTACAGTGCTGAGTTGGTAGTCTAACAATATGCCCAATGTAAAATACACTGGGCATATTGTTAGAGTACCAAGGGGTTATTGTGCGCTGTTTAGCGTCAGGCATGTTGTTGAACAGCTAAGAAGGGTCCTTGTGCCAGTATTTACGGAAGTAGTACAACGGTGCGTTAATCTCCTTCTTAAATCCACTATGGTTCGTAGCACTGTACGTTTTTCTTCTCTGCCACCGGCACTGCTGACTTTCTTTGGGCCCATGTAGAAGAAAATTGTTGTGGAAAAATCTAAATGCAGTTGCGAATGTACGGAGCACCTCCAGGAGTATGGCTTAGGGCACCCACTCTGACTGAAAATGAGCAGCGCTTCCTCTCCACTAACGCAACGTGAGCATTCGGCATCGTTCGGCTTCCCGATCAACGTACGTTTGGCTTTGCTTGGTTCGCCTGGGTGTTCAAACTCCAAGAATGAGTTCAAACTCCGAGGCATTTATACTCAGATTTTTTGGTCGAAGTCCGATTTGTACGAGTTCTGAGACGTTCGAACTCCGAGGTTCCACTGTACATAGTCATGAAAATAAAGCATAGTATTGAATGAGAAGGTGTGTCCAAACTTTTGGCCTGGGCCGTATTCTATTTTAAGTTCCAAATTTTGTTTGTTTAAATACATGTATGTGCACTTTACTATTGTATTACTGTTTATTTTGTTTCAACAAGTTATTTGAATGAACACAATTTTAAAATTTAACAACATGCATCTGACGAATGGTTGTCTGTCGTGCCCCGTGCCAACCCCCCATCCACACCACATCTGCCAGGGCCCGCAATCCTTTCTTGCTTGGGGCCCCTGTGGACCCTTACTACGCCACTGCAGGCAAGACTATGTTTTAGATGAAGAGGGAAATAAGGAAGCATGGCATGAATAAGGAAATGTGACAGCAGAAATGAGGAGGGAAGTAAAAGTAAAATTTATTGATGAAAAACATTCCAATTTTGGTCTAGCAAAGTTCTTTAAGTACTACAAATGTGCAACGCAAGCAGGATATGGAAATTATAGAAACAATCAAGCTATGGTTTTCAAATAAAACAAACACTTATTACAGTACAAGATATATATATATATACATACTGTATATATATATCAAGCATAATAACCGCACTACTGTGGCTTTTGTTGTATTCTATGAGACAATTGCCCAAAAAAATGAAATGAAACCTTACTTTGCAAACAGCTGAGGGAGCCCTGAGGCGTTCCCAGGCCAGCTATGAGACATACGCCCTGCAGCATGTCCTAGGTCTGCCCCAAAGCCTCCTCTTGGTTGGGCATGCCCGGAACTCCTCACCGGGAAGGCACTTGGTAGGCATTGGGATAAAATGTCAAATCCAACGCAAATAGCTCATCTCAATGACTATGTTTACATGCAGTCAATAACCTTTTCAAAATATTTGGGATATGGAAGGCCATGTAAAAATGTGAAAAAAACCCAAGAAAACTTCTTCGTCATTTAAACACAATCGGAATACCTCGATTGAACGAGGCATTGGTTTCTGTTTTGCGAAAGGAATCTTGGTCTTTTGAGTAACGGAATGACTTGTTTAGCAAACAAGTCTAACTTGAATATGTTTGACTACTCTGCGGCGTTTTCACGTAATTTACTGTATGGTGAAAATCCCCCACACACACACACACACACACACATATATATATATATATATATATATATATATATATATATATATATATATATATATATATATATATACATATATACACCAAACACTTAATTTCTGCACTTTTGATTTGAATGCTAAATGTTGTATTTTCTCTGTCCACATGTTCAAAACTGTGTTTATTAGCGACATTGTGCCTCACATTGTTGAGCATTGCTAACAACGATCATGAAACATCACTGCCGAAACAGTCACGACCAAAACATATGGAACATTTTTGGCTCTGACATAATGGTTTCTGTAATGACAATATGATGTTCATTTGTGAATAAAGTTAAGTCTTTCATAATATAATAAATAGATACATGTCATATATAGATCGTTCTGATTTTAGTTAGATTCTATTTCATATTTTAGCTGAATTTATAGGGAGGAACACCAAAATGCCAAAAAGCCGAGCAGAGAGACTGAGAGAGTGTAGGCAAAGACTTAAGAATGACCCAGTGAAATACAACAATATTTAATAAAGGAAAGAAAAAGAAATAAGAGATGGTAGGAAGAAGGAAAACTAAAATCTATCAACGACTTATCCAGCAGAGAGCAAAGGAAAGTCAGAAGAACATGGAGGAAAAGACAGGACCACCGGATGACCCTGAAAAAATGGAGAGGGATGGAGAAGTGTTACATCAGAGACAGGGCCTACATGGTGGTACCAATGGGTCACAAAGAACAGAGGCCATATGTTCATGTTTCCAACCATCAATATTCAACATTGCACCAAGCGGACATCTTGAAAAAGATGCAACACCTAACCCTACAGCCCCACAAGATGGACAACAAGGACCTTATTTCATCTCAGAGAGTAAGAAAGCTCTATTCAGTTGATGATTTCACTGAAAACTGAAGATAAGTGGTGCATTGTCGCATATGACAATGAGCCGTATCCTGGCATTATTGAAGATGTGGAAGAAGGTATGTTAATATTTAGTTAAATTACAAGTTTGAAAAATATGTATAACACTTTTAATCCTGTTTCCTATCTACCATTTCCTCACATTATTCTCCCATCTCCAACAGTTGCCCTGGAGGTGAAGGTAATGCACAACATTGGGAGAAACAGATACCGTATTTTCACGACCATAAGGCAGGCGCAGTCAAAGTTACGGTTTAACACACACAATAAGGCACACCGCACAGGGGGGAGAGAGGGAGAGAAGGTGCTGGAGAACTCGCCACCAAGTTAACTCTTCCGTGCTCTCATGTCTGTCCTCAAGGAAGTCATCTGTTAAGATAAGCGTTCCATTCTTTCCATTTCTTGTTATACTTGTTAAGCGGAGAGTCTAAAGTTTAAGTTACAAAACAACATTTTTGTCAAATGTATGTTACAAAAAATTTTGTCTTTCCAATTAAAATTTCATATGGAAGATGAAACCACTGTTATTTCTTCAATGATGAATTAATGTGCCCTGTGATGGACCTGTCCAGTATGGACTCTGCTTTTGCCCTAAATTGGCTGAAATCGGCTCCAGCACCCCCGAGTACAGGACAAAACGGTAAAAAATGCTTGAATTAATGTTTCATTAGTTATAATACATGCTAAAAGTTAAAATATAACAAAAAGAGTGAAGCGATTACAATATTACCCTCAGACAAAGTATTACTGCAACAACCGCAACAGTATGGTCACTACCGAAACATTGCAGTCACTACTGAAAAAAAGAGATGTATTAACAAAAATAAAATTTATTTAATTAACAATCAAAGAATTATGATAATTATTGGTTACAGTCTGTGTGTGCTTTAAGCAACGATAAATTAAAGAGTCAATATGATCAGCTTTCTACATTTTACAATGACATTTTTTTTTTTTAACTCTTTCACTGCCACTGACGTTTAAAGACGTCAAGTAAAAACCTACGCTTCACTGCCAATGACGTCAAAAGACGTCATCCAATGATTTTTTTTTTTTTTTTTGAAACGGGTAGAGGAAACCCTCCCGCATGTCTGGTCAAAGTTTCAAGTCTGTCTGTTGTGCCTAAGGACTATTTTTGGCCCCTAGAGGGCAGCGATGACTCTCTTTTGACAAGATCGGGTGGGCGTCAGTAGAGGCGGAGCTAGAGCGTCGAGCAGGAGATGAGAATGGAAGACAAAGGAAAAATGGCGGCCGGTCGCGAGGAGCTCACACCCGAGACGTTTTTTTCAAAGACCAAAAGCATCGCTGAAAAAGCACATTGTTGACGATGATCATCATAGATGATGAAGATGAGGGTGACTCCGTGGTTGGAAAGCATTGACGCGGCAGTAGAAGACGTTAGATGGAGCTAGATGGAGGAGGGAACGGGCAATGGCGAGCGTTTGCAAGCAGCTCTACACTTACAAGACGAAAGGCATCGACCAACGCTAAAATAGTGCATTGATGACGACGGTGATCATACGCGATGATGATGAAGGTGAATCCGAGCTTGACGGCGAAATTGGAACCGCTGACGCGGCGGCTATTACGGTGTCGTAACGCGGAGCGCAACCGAGCACGCACAGGCGGACGTTCGATCGGACGACGGAGAGTGCCCCGAGTCCAATGCATATTCATCGGAGGAGTGTGTACAGTCTGCTACTTGCTTTTTATTCCCCGGAAAAAAAGGCCGTCAAGAAAGTGTAACGTTTGCACGCAAAACGGACCGATGTGAAAGTGAAAGTAAACTGTTGTGCGAGTCCAGCGGCGTCTCCTTGCACGCAGGGGAGCGTTACAAAAGGAAAAACTGTATTTTAAACATCCACATAATTGTAAGTAGTACCACAGTTGCACACATTTGGAAATAGTTTGCGAAATTGTTTTGTCAAATTGTTACACTGTTGAATGGAAATAAACGTATTTTGCAATCAAAAAACACTTTTTCATTGTTGGTGAAAGCGTTTTACAGAAGTAAAGCACTATTTAGGTGTTTGTGGCATCATTCATGGACAAAAAGAAGTGTACAATTCACTAGAGTGCATGAAATAACATCGTTTCACAAAAAGCTCTTTTTCTCCGTTTTTTGTTTCAAAAGAGAGCATTTCGGTGAAAGTAACCATTTTCTATTGTTGATTACTGAAGAACGGAATAAGGTAGAAACAAACTTTTTTTTTCTGATGAAAGCTGAGAGTCCAATCTTTCATTTGGTAGTATGTGTGTTTCCATAGTCCAAACACAACATTTTCTGTGGACCTTGAAAGATCACTCAAAATGCTTAAATCGGCTGGCAGTGGGGACAACCCGTTTCTGAAAACGTCTGGCAGTGAAAGAGTTAATTTTGCTACATTTTGGAAAAAATCATGAAATTCTGTCAAAAAATCATTCTGACTGATTTTGATGCCAAAACCATATATATTAATTTATAAAAATGTTAATTTTTTTTAAAAAAAAAAGCTCTGTACAAGTGGGGAATAGAAAACATGTGAATTGATAGAAGTCTTTTTTATTCTACTATAAAGCTGTGTTTCGGTAGTGACAAATTTCAGGACAGGCAAGATATTTAGGAAAAGTTAGAAAATATAATTTGAACATTAACTGTACTTGTACTATATTTGTGCCCCTCATATATGGTGCAACATGAATATAGTAAGTGTTTTTTCTGAAATAATATACGAATTTCACAAATTTTCCAACACTGAATTCGAACTAATTTGGTAGAAAGGTCCATATACTGTATGTGAGTGCATCTGGCACACAACCCTAACGGCAGCAAGGAGGAAACTTCACTAGTGTGGTGAGTGGCATGAATATAATGTTTTTTTATTGTCTGTAGAAAGTTAAAAGCGAAGCGGAAATTACGTCTATTTGTGTAATGACATCAGTGCAGCGCAGTTTCAATCGGGATATTTCAATTGATCACAATGGTCATGTATACAGGAGTAACTCTGTCCGCTCAAACAAGCAAACGGGTCATCTCGATTATTTATGGAATATTGGCCTTAACTCAAATAGTGACTGCATGTAAACGTAGTCTCTGTGGAAGAGCAAATTCCAGTAAGCGCTTACAGGCAAGCTTAGATCATGTTGTGATTATCTAGCCTTGGATCCTTGTGATAGTTTTATGATGGCAGGAGGCTCATTTGTTATTCATTTAATGTGGCTGCAGGGATTCACGTCTACTTTGAGGATAACAGAGGCTTAGGTGAAATCTCTGACTGGAGACGAAGAGGCTTGAATGGTCATCCCATTCAAACTTAAGAGCAACAAACATTTATGAAACACAGCAACTTGTTTTTTTATTTTATTTTTTTAAGTCATTGAAACAGTAAAACAAAAAACATTCAAGCTATAAATACTCACATCTGGTAACAACAGCAGTCAGTTGCATTTTTATTGGAATGGTGAATGTGTTATGTTGTAAAGTATCTTATGAACGTCTTGTAATTTTATGTCACATTAGCCCTTCTTTTCATTTATCGGAAAAATATATATATTGACTGTATATCTATATTTATAAACTCCTTCAACCAGTAGGGATGCTTTTGCATTATATTTACAACATTGTGATTAATACTTTAGATAATGTGTAAACATCCATTATCGATACTGCCGTCTCCATTTGGGCTGCAGGTGGCTGGAGCCTATTCAAGCTAACTTCGGGCAAAAGACAGGGTACACCCTGGACAGGTCATATGTAGCACCAGAAGATGAGCAAAAACGCAGACTGTTACGTGGAAACATCACCATCGAGTACTCGCCCTCTCTAATCGCTTTGCTCTGCCATATACAGTAGGCCTACTGAGCAAACGGTCTAAATAGACATAAGTGGACAAACCCCCCAGAAAATAATCGCAGACTTTCTGTCTCAAATCAGGCAAACCCTACACAGTGCACACATAAACTACATAGACTGGAAAAATTGTGATTCCCAATGTTCCCAAATCACAAAATACACTGTCCTGTTGTTTTTATTGCACCACAAAAGAACATAGCAAATGGGTTACTGTTACCACCCTAACCCTGTGTGCAATTTGCGGACACACGCGCTCCTTATGGATTTTGTTGATGATAAATGGCCGAAACATCCAATGATCTTGAGGTGCACTACTGAAGAAGTGTTCGAGGTCTGATTGAGGGCACGGGGCACCTAGGTTAGTTAGGATAAGGAAGGAGGGTGCTTTCGTACAGGCCTGCATGAAATTCTCTCCTGATAACAGGGTTCAGGAGTTTGGCATATGGTTTTGATTGTGTAAGTCCTATGAGCAGCCTATACTGAATGGTACTCCGGCTGACCCACTGGAGCGAAGGACTAAAGTGATGAGCGACGGCCAGTGCCTGTCCTTCGGTTCCATATTTAATTGCGAGGTCTACAACCAGCAGGCGGAGTCGGTGAGAAAGCTTAACCATTTTTTCTTTTGCCCGTGCCACCGGACTACTGGTTTGTTAGCTCCAGAATGGGTCATTAGAAGTACTTTCATGTGGATGACACCTTTCTTAATTAATCTCTAATAAGGTAATTGTGGATTGTCTTCAGGACATGATTTATCTGTTTTCCGTTCTCCAACAATGGGGAACGTATTAAAGAGACTCAGCCCGGATAGGTTGTGTGCAAGTTGCGAGTGCGGACATACGCGCTCGTTGCGGATTTTGTCTTGTAGATGGGTAGAGTATGAGTGAGGAGGTATTCAGGCTGACCCATCGGGGCGAAAGGCTATAGTCACGAGCGACAGCCAGTGCCTCTCCTTCATTTCCCTATTGAACTGCGAGGTCTACGACTTATCGGGAAAGATTGTCCCGATAGGTTGAAGGAGTCCCACCTTTTCATGGAGCATTCCTCCATGGGTGACAAGGACCATTTGTGCGACCTGTGCCCTACAAGACCAGTCCCTCTTATAGGGGACTCCAACATGGCAAGGCTCCCAAAAATTTAGGACAGTAAGGTACAAGTGTTTTCCGGGGTCCAACTTTACCCACGAAGTCCAGGTCCTCACCAATAGGACATCTGTGTCCCTCACCAATAGGACATCTGTGTCCCTACAGGTGTCCTATGTGGTGTTCTCCCTGGGGATCAACAACCACAGGCACAAAACCTCTGCGGTTGTGAAAGCCTCAATCGAGAAACTGGTGCGGGCGGCGGGGATGGTCTTCGCCCAGGCCATCATCTATGTAGCACAAGTTAACTCCTATGAAAGCCCGATTACAGCAGAAAAATATTGTGATTTCCGAGCTCGGCATGGCGATCCCACGCATCCCACAATCGTTCATTCGGTTCGTGGAGATCTTGAATGCACATCACAAACTGATCAAGGTGGAGGCCAGTTTTCACCATTAGGAAGTGAATTTCCTGGATGTCACGATTTACAGGACCGGGCTTCCGGCAGTCGGGCGTGCTGGATACAATGATTTTCTTTAAACCCACTGACACACATGTCCTGTTGCATAGGGACAACCACCATTCTTCCCACGTCTTTAGCAGGATCCTGAAATCCCAACTTCATCGGACTTGCATGTGAATGCAGGATAAGGTGGAGGCTATCAAGACCGTTTTTAAAGTACTTCGAACCCGGGGATATTCCTGCTCCTTTCTGCGCAGAGCACTGAAGGATTACAAGGATGCTGGTTCCAGGGTAAGGCCGAGGGAGGAAAAAGAGGATCTCCCCTTGATCTCTTCCTACTCTACGGGTCATCGACGGGCACATCGGGCCATCGATGCAACAACGACGCAGGATAGAATACCTGTGGATCCACCGACTGCACGTACCTTCCTAATCGACTCAATGCGAGGCATTTAAGGGGTGGGGAGAGATGGAGAAAATAAAAAAAGGGGGGGTGTTTGACTTGGGTGGGGCTAGTATGTCTTCAGGACGTAATTCATCTGTTTTCCGTTCTCCTTCAACGGGGATCGGATTACAGAGACTCATCCCGGACAGGTTGAGTGCAAGTTGCGAGTGCGGACAAACGCGCTCCTTGAGGATTTTATCTTGTAGATGGGCAGTACGTGGATGTGGGGGGAACTTAGATTCTAAATTATTCCTGAGGGACTCAAGTGTTGGATGTATGGCGGTATGTGTGTGTATATATACTGTATATGTGTCGGTTGAGTGCAAAGTGTGAGTGCTGACACACACGCTTCTTGTGGATTTGGTGGATGGATGGGAATAATTTTAGGTGGGTGTGCCTGGATGAGGGGGGGTTGCCTTACCTACCTTTCCTTCCAGTGTTGGCTGCTTGCTCAGTTGTGTGTTGTGTTCGGGCCTGGACCACCGGTTTCAGTCTGATGAATGGGTGAGGGACTTCCTGTGGTCTTCCCTAACCTCAACTACTCTTCTTGTCTTCCGCTTCCATAGTGTTGGTTATTTGTGCTCCGTTAAGGTTCCGGGCCTCAACCAACGGGTTCAGTCTGATTGATTGAGGGACTTCCTGGGGCCTCTTCCCTTACCTCAACCACCTCTGATGTGGGTCTGGGCCTCGACCGCCGACTTCGGTCTGTCCGGCTTGAGTGAGGGACTTCCTGTGGCCTTCCCTAACCTCAACCATTCTTGAGGGGGACGTGGCCCTAGGTTCTCTCTCTCTTTGATTGAATGAGGGACTTCCTGTGGCCTTACCTAACCTCAACCACTCTTGAGGGGGACGTGGCCTTCAGTTTTCTTTTCTCTTCTTTTACTTCTCTTCTCGCCTCCCTGGTGTTGGCCGTTTGCTTCGTGGTGGACCCGGACCTCGACTTCAGTCTGTCCGGATTGAATGAGGAACCTCCAGTGGCCTTCCCTAACCTGAACCACCCTTTAGGGGGACGTGGCCCTAGATTCTCTTTCTTTGATGAAGTGAGGGACTTCCTGGATTGGAAGCTGGGATCTGAATACCGGTAAGTGTTTTTTCTTTTTCTTTTCTGTTTCTTTTACATGTCTCGGGGTCTTGCGGTGTATGATGGCACGAGACATGTTAGGTTTTTTGGAGTAGTGTTTTTTTAGCCTTGGGGTAGCTAATGCTAATACTAAGGGTGGGGGGAAGTGCTGGTCCTTGATTAGTCGCCGAACAGGGCCAGGACCTGATCACCCTGGACGGGCCTTCCTCAAGTGAGGGTGTATAGTGATAAATGGCCGAAACATCCAATGATCTTGAGGTGCACTACTGAGGAAGTGTTCGGTGTCTGATTGAGGGCACAAGGCGCTCAGGCGAAAGGAAAGTGAGTCTAAAAAAGATAGGGAGATAATGTGGAGTAATAACAAGTGGGTTCTTTCATGCAGGCCTGCTTGAATTGCTCTCCTGGCCACCCATGACATAACCGTGATGCCAGATGGGGACTGTAACAATTTAGGTTGTCTGCTCGTTCCAAACAAAAAAAAAAAATAAACACCTAAATAGAGTGGGATGTGGGGGTTGAATTTGAAACGTGTCTGTGTCTTCTTTTAGATATGTTTGAAAATCCTATTTTATGTGTTGTATGGAGAGTATAATATGTTATAGGGAGGTTAGCTGGGGTTGGGGCAATAGCTATGAGCAGCCTATACTGTATGATATTCAGGCTGACCTATCGGGGCGAAAGACTATAGTGATGAGCGACAGTCAGTGCCTGTCCTTTGGTAACTTATTCAATTGCAAGGTCTACGACCAGCAGGGGGAGTCGTCAAGAAAGATAAAAAATAAAAATAAAACTCTAAAACCAAATCTTGACCCTCAAAAAGAGGTCTGGCCTAGTGGGGACCACAAAAATGTCCCCACAAGGATGGCTGGTGGACAGGATATGTAGTACAGTATAGGATATAGAATAGGATAGTAAAAGCCTGGAATATGGTCCCCACCATGTAAAACACACACACACACATTGAGGTGCAATTCTCGTAATGTCCCGTCTTGCGCGATCTTGCAGTTCTATAGGAGGTGCTCATGATGTTTACGGAAGACAAACGCCCAGAGTTGTTAATATTACTTTAAAAACATCTCCCTCCCCTCATCGGGTGGCTTCGGCCATTTGCTGTTGGTGTGTGTGTGTGCTTACAACTCGTGTTATGGTGCAGACAGATGGATTTCAACGACGACGTGGGCCGTATGTCGCTCGTTTGCTTTTGGCCAGGGGCAACAGCCATTTCTCATTCAACGATATGGGATGTGCGTTGAACGCCGGCATATTGGCTCCATAACTGAATCGCTTTGTGCTTAAAAAGAGGCAGCTCCGACACAAAACCGTACTTCCTACTTCCTTTCCTCCATGACCGGGCGGGGGTCACAGGGAATGCACACAAAAAAAATTCCATTACACTTTTGCCAAATACTTCTATTTGACACGTCTCTGAAACCACCTCATGAGAGCTCAAGAACTTTGCGATATTTGAGTTTTTTTTCGAAAAACCATGTGTTTTCATTACCAGCTTGCTTTTGCGCAACTTGCCTTTTGCGCAAAACTGAGCGTAATGGAAACGCACCTTGTGACTATTGCGTGCAGTGCTTACACTAAGAGTTCTATGTGAAGCTTGGGTAAACCGTTGCACGTTTGTTTGACTCTGTGACGGGCAGAAGAGAGCCGTTGTGCGGATGAGTCAACCTTGCAAAGAATTATGGCTTATGTAGTTGATTACATTCAATAGCGATTATTGTGCATCAGTTTTTGTTGTAATAAAAAATAGATGTTATTTGAAATCAAATGAAACAACATAGAACATACATTTCAACAATAAATAACAAAATGTATACAGTGCATGTATTTGTATAATTATACATGTAATATGAGCATTGTATCATATTATTTTTATTTGTTTTGTTTCAGGTTTATGACCTGTGGTCTTATATTCAATAAAGAGACAAAGACAAACACGAGCCATAACAATGTGTGTCCTGCTGAGCCTTTTCGGAGGGCTAAAATAAAAATATCCGAACACTTGAGCTAACGTGTCTCCTTGCACTGTTGTTTGAGCTCAAAAAGTTCATTTATTTATTTATTTATTTTTTATGATTTGAAGATGCCAGCATTTCCACACAATTTTATGTTTTTTGTCTGTCTGATGACATTGTTTTAAAAAATCAATCAGACTTCATGTTCAAGCAGTTACTCAGTACTTGAGTATTCAAACCCACCTCTGCAAACAAGCTGATTTCCCTACAGTTCTAAACAGATTTGTGAATAATGATAAAACTTATATATATTCTATATTCTAATGCTGTTTGATGAAAAACGGAAACAGATAGAAATATACTTTAATCTACTCTAGTATAATATACTCTAATCTTTCTTTTGGTAGGTTTCATGTTCTTATAGCAATAGAACACAATATTTTGTGGGCCTTGAAAAATCTGTCAAAATCCAGTAAAACAGCCGGCCGGGAGCGAAGAGGGTTGCTTCAGTGAAAATGGCTGGGAGTGGATGAGTTAAATATCAGTAAAATGAACTATAGTTTATTTAATTGACATTTAATTGGTGTTCCAGTTTGCCTAGCACATAATTGCCTTACACGTATTAGTATAGCCTACTAATAATAATGTATTTATCTGATAGGCAAATACAACCTCTCTCTAATGTATTGACTTAGCTTAATAGTCTGAGGTAACAGCGATTCAGCTAAGAGCAACAGCACACATTTATTTGCACTTGATTTTGGGTACTATGAACAATACTTTGTATTACACATCCCAGAGTGTCATGTGGAAGAAGAGAGGGAATTAATTACCCCTCAACATAGTTTTGTTGGTAATTGGATGGGTATGTTTTAATTGATGCTCATAACAAGCAAAGATGCAAACATAAATAAAGTCAAGCACGCAATATCCCAGTAGTGAGTGGGCTATCACTGGGGCTAAAACAGATGGAACGAGTGTCAGACTCTTAAAGCAGCTCCAGCTTGCCACTGTGACAATGGCGCTCAATTATCCATTAGGATATATAAAGTGAACTACTGTCCTGAAACAAGTGGAGTGGGAACAAAATGAGTGCTTCTCTGTTTGGATGCTTTCCATTACGCTATTTGAGCTTGCCAGAGCTGAAACATGCACACAAAGCACAAATTGACAATTGCCTTACACAGCCTTTTCACAGGTGTTGGTTCCAGCTTATTTGCTCAAATTTTGGATCATTCCCAAAACATTTTATCTGTCTGTTAACATCATTGCATAGGGTGGGGAAACTCAATTTGGCATATGGTGCTCCAATGTATTTTCCCGTATATAAAATGAATTACAAACTTTCATTTCATCAGTACAATTTTAAATTACATCAAGCAACTAAGCCCTCATCTTAACCGCATCCCGCTGTCTGTTGTCCAATCTCATGCAGTGAATGTGTCAAAGATCCGTTGATTTTGTATTAAGCGTTTTTCTACCCAAGCTCAATATTGAGTCAGGAAAAAGAGAACTCACCTCAGTTGTATTTATTTTCTGTGCTGCTCTGTTAAATTCTAGATAGATTCTACCATTATATCGTAATCAAATTTTCTCTGCTAATTAATGTAGCTGCTTTTCATTCCAGGGGAATGTGCTGCCTTCTGTCCAGTTAAGCTGCTGCAGTATGTTGACATGCCAGTAGCTAGTATTGTGTGCTTGTGTGTGACTAAATCAATACTCTGTAATCGGGTAGGGATGGTTATGACCCTTTCTCTCTATAGAAGAAATAATTAAGATCTCTAGGAAAACGCTTACCATAAAGTGTATGTTTATTCATGATGACACACAAAGCCATATTTTCTCTTTCTCTCTCTCTCTCAAACGCACACACAGAAAAACGTGTGGAAACGCAAACACCAATGTTAATTTTATCAGCCATTTTAAAATTTAGTCTCAGCTTTAGTCCAGTTTCAATCACCCTTGTTAGTTTTTATCATATTTAGTCAACTTCATCCCGTTTTATTTTAGTCGACTATAAATCTATCATTTTAGGTCTTTATTTTAGTCCAAGAAAACAATTTTATTCATCTAGTTTTAGTCAACAAAAACTGTCAACGATTTTGTCAGGACAATCATTTTACCCCTGTTCATTTTTTGCTAGCAGATTACGTTGAACATTTCGATCTAAAACTATTTCACATAAAATGTTCTTTCATATTTTTGATGGAAAAACAACTTCACACACAATTATAGTATATCAACAAGTGGCTACTGTGGCTCCATGCTATGAGCTAGTAAGTTAGCCAGCATTAGTTAGCGTTCGAATTAACATTATTGTTGGAATGTTATAACCGTTGGATTAATGTTACGCAATTTACGTTATAACTACGGATGAGAGAGTACTGTTCTGTTCTGTTGTGATGAGAGATCTGTATCTGTTAAACCATCTAAATCAGGGGTGGGCAAACTTTTTGACTTGCGGGCCACAATGGGTTTGAAATTTTGACAGATGGGCCGGACCAGGAGCATTTGGACCTCATAGCACAGTAAAAACACACAGATAAATGTACAACCCAATTTACTTGTAGTGTGCACTTAGGACTGCGTTTTTCAAATGTGCAAAATCCACATATTTAAAACAGCTTTTCCAATAGCTTCATTTTTATTGTTTTAGCTCAACTTTTGCTTGTTTTTATGCTTTGTAAAGTGACCTTGGGTGTTCTGAAAGGTGCTGTTTTTAAATGAAATGTATTATTATTATGATTATTATAAAATAGCCCTAATCCAGGTAGTACGTTTGCCTCAATGAATATGTAAGATGCGGCATTTTCACACTATTTGGCAAAGTGGGAGGAGAAATGTAAATAGATTATAATAGCACATACACTGTGATCTGTCAAACTTGGTGACTGCATCTATTATTAATAGATTTCAATTCAAGGCGTAAAGTTAAAGAATTTTTTTCCATTGGCCCACCCATTTTTAACCCGGGCCCACAGTACGTGTGACACGCGTGCCTGCTGCCTGTCACGCGCTGAGGACAAAACACGTACATCCAAACCGTCTCTGACCACTTTTCCATCTCCGTGGGGGACGCATAGCACACGGTGTTTGTGCAGCAGCTCAAAAAGAAGCCAAAAGCCAAAGAGGAAATGCTCATAGAAGTGCTCGACGCACGCCCCGGGGATGTATTCACCAATATCAACAGTCTCCTGCATGCGCGCTCCTCACCTCACCCATGACAACATGTAGAAAGACTATCTTCAGCTGTCAAAAGGATCAAAACACGCAAGAGTGCCACAATGTTGACTGATAGACTGAACTCTTTGTCCCTGCTTTCTTTCAAAAAATAATTGACCGATTCTCTGGACTATCAGGACATAATTGCTGTGTTCAACACAAAACCGTGCCGTCTCCTGCTGTAAATGTCCAAATCCAGGAAGAATTGTATTTTATGAATCAGTTATCTTGAGTTAAGCTTACTGTCATTCTCCCGTTTATTTTAATAAATTGCAAACGTTGTTATGAATGTGCCCTGCTTATCTTTCTGTCCCCTTTCTGTGCGTAAACGAGCTTATCAGTGAGACCCCGACCCAGTGATCATATTTTCCGGGTGTGTAGAAGTTACACAGCAGTGACTCTGGTGTAAAACACATCTGCACATCTGAGTCTGAGGGAAGTGGATCCCAACACCAGTCATCCACTGCTCGTACTGCTGCAGCTGGAGAGCGTGTTCTCCAGCTGCACCCGTCACTCACAGCAGTCCTTCACTTTACGTGAGACCGCGCCAGCGATTTTATTTTCTGCGCCCTCGTAATTAAAGAAGCGAAATAACGCCATAAAACCTTACCTAAATCTAACCTCCCAATTCCAACCCTTAATGCTGAGTGTCAAGCAGAATGGCAATCGGTCCCATTTTTATAGTCTTTGGTATGACCCGGCCGGGAATTGAACCCACGACCTCCTAGTCTCAGGGCGGACACTCTAACCACTCGGCCCACTGAGCTGAAAAAATAAATAAATAAATAATTGAATTTTTTTCTAGCCTTATTATATAAGTTCGGCGGGCCGGATTGAAACGCATAACGGGCCGTATTTGGCCCGCGGGCCGGGGTTTGCCCATGTCTGATCTAAATGATCTGTATCTGTATTTGGAGTGGGAGTGGCCTAGACCAGAAGTGGGCGTGGTTTATGCCGGAAGTGTGTGTGGAAATGAGTGGGTCTTTTTTCTTTTCTTTCTTTATTAATTGACACTTAAACATCCAGGAAATGAGTGGGTCTTACATCGATTCGGTAGTATTTTTTCTCTCTTCAATTTCACACTTAAAATAAATGGTAAAATAAAATGTGAAATTGATATCAAAGTTGCTATAGTTTTTGTTTATTTTTAAACTATTGCCAAAACGGCCTAATTGAGATTCAAATCAGTACTTTTGATCACAAAAGTAAGAACTATTTTTTGAAGTGTTTATACATTCAGAAAATGTATGTGTATGAATAAACATTTACTGAACAGTCTGAGAATTGAGATTCAGGTGTTTTCGATCACAATAATAAAGGAAATATTTACAGAATAATATTTTGTATCACATTTATAGCTTTTTTTTTAGTTTTCACCATGAATCCACCTCCTGTCCCATGTGTTTGTGCAAGTTGCACTCGTTAGCTACAGATTTGAAAGGGGGGGGGGGGGGGTGTCACTGTGTGTCACATGAGTGTCACAGTGACAGAATAGCAGAGACAAGATTTTACAAAATCATCTAATTTTGGTGTCATTATTGTTCATGAACTAAAATATCCTTAGATTTTAGTTCAGTTTTTATTAAGTAAAATACATTTTCATCTCGTCTTCATTAGTCTACGACAATGCGTATTGATTTAGTCAGTTATTGTTTATTAATGAGGGTTTTAGTTTTAGTTTAGTTTCGTTGACAAAATTAACACTAACAAACACAGACAGAAACTCTGAGCAAGAGAGTCTGAGCAAGTACTCACCATAAAATATTATGATCAAAAGCATGGTTCAAGTTATGAGGGCCAAGCACCTACGAAGCACACCTATTCTCCCATGAAAACAATAAATCATCTATTTATAATCAAAATTCATTATTTTATTACAAATATAGCATTTTATAATGTAAAATATATGGATGATTTTGGCCTCGTCGACAGCTGGAGACTTAAAAACCCAAATAAGAAGGAATTTACCTTCTTTTCCGCTGTACACCGGTCTTTTTCAAGAATTGATTATTTTCTTACAAATAACTCTATTGCTGATAAAACTGTTACAAAAATACATCCTATTATTATTAGCGACCACGCACCAGTCTCACTTTCCCTACAAGTTGATTATACCTTTAAACCACCACCAACATGGCGTTTTAACATCTCTCTGCTAAACGATGCAGAGTTTGATAAAATTATAAGGAAAGAATGGGCAGACTTTTTGGAAATAAATGACTCTCCAGGCCTATCGCCATCTCTTCTCTGGGAAGCTGGGAAAGCAGTAATTAGAGGTAAAATTATATCATATTCATCTTATAAATAGAAACAGGATCAAAAATTTGAAAATGACTTGGAAGATAAAATTAAACAACTGACGGATGAGTACGCAATAAACCCAAATGACCAAATATGGACTGACTTACAAAATACAAAAATACAGTTAGACGATATGCTAACTAAAAAGACAGAGTTTATAATACAACAATTGAGATACAACAACTTTGAATATAATAACAAATCAGGTAAATTTCTTGCAAACCAACTTCAACGCAATCGGGAAAAATCTCTTATAACGGCTATTAAAGGGACAACTGGTGAATGTACACAATCACCAGAAGAAATTAATCAAACTTTTTATAACTATTATCGCAACCTATACTCAGAAACTAACAAACCTAACCCTGAGCATATTGAGGCATTCCTCAGTAGCTTAAATATGCCTCAGTTAACTACTGAATATAAAGATATGTTAGAAGCGCCACTTACTATAAACGAGTTGTACAGTGCTCTAGATAGTATGCCTAATGGCAAGGCACCTGGCCCAGATGGTTATCCGGCTATATTTTTTAAGCACTACTGGTTAATGCTTGCTCCGCTATTCTTAAGAGTAGTAACAGAAATTAAAACTAATGGTTACATACGTCCACACATGAATACAGCAGCAATTAAACTTTTATTAAAGCCAGAAAAAGACCCCAGCCTTCCATCAAGTTACCGTCCGATTTCACTAATTAACACTGATATCAAAATTATTACTAAGGCTTTCACATCTAGATTAGAAACAGTAATCTCGACAATTATTCATAGTGACCAAACAGCCTTTATTAAAGATCGTCACTCTACTAATAATATTAGGAGGCTCTTTAACCTTATTAGCATGTCACAGCGGCATGATAAGAAGGCAGTTATTATATCGTTGGATGCAGAAAAAGCTTTTGACAAAGTTAACTGGTCCTTCCTCTTTGCTGTTTTAAATAAATTTGGCTTTGGGAAATCATTTATCCACTGGGTGTCAGTATTATATGATTCTCCCAAAGCTACAGTTACTACTAACGGGATTATATCTAAGAGCTTTATTTTACAGAGAGGCACAAGACAGGGATGCCCACTATCCCCTTTATTATTTGCAATATTTATCGAGCCACTTGCAATAGCCATACGCCAGGAAAGAAGGATTCAAGGAATTCACTCTGGGGTAACAGAACATAAAATTAATCTATATGCCGATGATATTTTACTTTATCTAGAAAACCCGGCGATTTCGTTAGGGGAAGTATTTAACTTAATAACTAAATTCTCACAGTTGTCAGATTATTCTATTAACTGGACAAAATCAACACTTCTACCTATTACAGAAAATTATTGGAACCCTGCAAGCCAGGACCCACATTACTCATTTCCTATAGGTAATTTAAAATACTTAGGCATAAAAATCTCACCTAAATTAACTGATTTAATTCATTTAAATTTTTCTCCACTTCTGGATAACATTCATAGTGACTTGGAACGCTGGAATAATCTTCCTATTTCTTTAATAGGACGAATAGCCACCGTTAAAATGAAAGTTTTACCTAAAATAAACTATTTTTTTCTCAATGATTCCATTTAAACCTACGGCTAAATGGTTCCAGTTGTTGGACTCAGCCGTTACAAAATTTTACTGGAAAAAAAAAAAAGCAAAGATTAGTCTATCTACTCTTCAGAAAAGTAAATCCAAAGGTGGTCTAGAGGCACCAAATTTTATGTACTACTATATAGCTAACCAGCTACAATATATCGTTCTATGGGCACAACCCAACAGAGATACTAACTGTTGGCTGGAACTAGAACAGAAGGATTGTAATAACCTCAGACTTCTAGATTTACTCTTTATTACAACATCGATTAAGCGACATAATTGTTTTAAAAACCCAATGATCTCCGCCACCCTGACTGCTTGGTGGAAGGCATTAGAAATTACAAAAGCCCAAGTGGAGCCCTGTGGGCTTTCTCCCCTATGGCATAACCCTGACTTTCGAATTAACAACCAAATGTTTTATTTAGGTGTGTGGGAGCAGAAAGGAATCACACATCTTCACCATCTCTTCTCAGATAATATGTTTATATCATATACATCTTTGCTCCAAAAATACAAAATAACAAACGGAAATTTTTTACATTATCTGCAAGTTAAAAATATGATAAAGAAACAAATTCCAACACTTCAGGGTACGCTCCAACCGCCTGGCTTAGCTAAAGATATTACCAAGCTTTCTCCGACAACAACAAAAAAACTTTCAAAAATATATAAGTTACTTTCATATACGGATAAAATGTCTTTACCCATCTTAAAATGGGAGACAGACTTGTCTATAGCTCCGGAATCTGACTTTTGGATTCAAGTTTGTGAAAATGCATTTAAAATGACAAAACACACAAATTTACAACTTATCCAATACAAAATAATCCATAGAACATACATTACTCAATATATGATGAAGAAAATGGGCCTCTCTGACTCCGACATTTGTCTCCAGTGTTTACAAAACACTACAGACACTTATTTTCATGCTTTATGGTTATGCACCCCGGTTATGTATTTCTGGACTAAAGTCTTAGAAAAACTTTCCGCTATCTTGGACTATAGGATACCTTTATCTCCAAACTTGTGTTTGCTAGGTGACCTAACAACAACTGACCTACCACATAAACAATTTCAATCTACACTTGTAGCCCTTACTATCGCTAAAAAAACAATTCTTGTTAACTGGAAAAATAAACAAACTCTGAATATCGACCAATGGTCTAACCTCCTCATAAATCACATTTTAATGGAAAAAATATCGGCCTCAAATAAAAAACAAATATCAAAATTCATAGAAATATGGTCTACGTATATAGAATATTTTAACCTAATTCTGGTTATTTAATTCTGCCTGTTAGCGAGAGCCACCACATCGTGATAACTTACATTGATGTCTCTGCATTTGGCAGTTTGTTACTAATGGTTGTGTTTTTATAGTCAGGAACCCAGTTGCTGTCAACAGGATCGAGCAGATTCACCTCCAATGGGCACTAAAGGCTAATATTCGGATTCACTGCATGCCAGGGGACTAACTCTACAGGTGCTGTCCCCCCTGGCTGGGCGTGGGCGGGTCTGCCCCTCTGTTGGCTGCTGGGTGGCGGCTGCGTCTTGGTCGTTCCCTGGGTCTCGTGGTGGGTGCTGTGTTGCGGGGCTCTCCTTGGTGTCCGGGGCGGCGCCGCCCCGACGCGGTCCGTCGCTCTGGGCCGCCGGGGTGCCCCGTGGTTCCCTCTCCCCTCCCCCTTCCTCCCCCTTGCTTCCTCTCCCTCTTCACCTCTCCCCGCCCGTCCTCCGCCTCCCTGTCCCTTCTCCCTTGTCGCCCTTCCTCCTCCTCTCCCCCTCTCTCTGCGGCCCTGCCGCTGCCTCCTGCCCTTCCTGTCGTCTCCTTCCCCGTCCCCTCCCCCTCCCCTGTCCGCCCTCCTCCCCCTCCCCTAGGCCGAGGGTTCCATCCGTGGCCCGGGTCTCGGCGCTGTGGGGAGCGGGGGTTGTGGGCCGGTGGGGTGCCTGGTGGGCCTGCAGTGCCCCGTCCTGCTGCGTTGGGTTGGGGGCGCGGGCCGCGTTGGGGTGGGGGGCGCTCCTGCTCCGGGGTTTGCTCTCCGGCCGGTGGCCCCTGCGGGGCCCGGGGGTCGTCCTTTGGCGCGGCCGCGGCCTGGGGGGCCCTGAGGTGTTGCGATTGCTCTGTCCTGGCGGGGGTCGACGGCTCCCCTCTTTGGTGGAGATTTTCATGCATGCTAGATCCACCACACCAGCATCTGTCGAGACTCAGACACAATTTGTTTCTCCCTCAGGTCATTGATTCGGTGGAGGCTGGTGTCTGTGGATCTCACTCTGCTTCGTCTGTCCTTTCTACCTTTCCTCAGTTTCTCCTTTGGGCCCTTGAGGTTTCCCTGATTTGTTGGAGTTTGGATGTCTCTGGGGTTGGTGAAGGTTAGTGGCCCGGTGGGTGGTGTCTGGTCGGTGCTGGGCTTCGCTTTTCTTTCTTTTCTTTGGTCCCCCTTCGGGTCTCCTGGCGGCCCCACGACTCTGGCTGGATTTTGAAGTGTTCGGTTTAGGTGAACGGTATGGGAATTCTTATTTATTTATTTTATTTTTTTCTCACGCACGCACGCACGCACACACACGCACGCACACACGCACGCACGCACACACATACAAAAAAAAAATAAAAATAAAAAAATAAATAAAAAAAGGGAGAACAATGATGATGACATTTCAAATGATCAATACTGAGATCTCCCAAGAAAAAAGAAAAAAAAATGTAAAATCTACTTTTTCTGAGGAGACTGTATGTATGTGGATAGCTTAAGTTAGCTTTTAATACCATCTAGTCAAAGTAGGCAAGATATATATTATATATATATAAATATTGCAAATCAATATTTCAATACAACTCCCACAATCCCCTGCAGCCAAAGAAAGAAAATGTGTGTCTGCGTGCATGTGGTATAAAAATAAAATGTTATTTCATCAGAGTGAAGTGATATGTAGGCTCAAAAGTGTGGGATTAGGTCTCTGTACAGTATGCACGCTGCAATTATCTTGAATGATTTATAGAAATGCCTCATTTTCTATTTGTCTCCTTTTCATAGGTACTCTCATTTTAACCTTTGCGCGGTTTCACCATAAGCTCACCTTCATATTTGGTACTTTACTTTACAGGAGCATAAAGCAACTCGTAATGGTACCTTTAAATACGCTTAGAGGTAGGTGCGGGGGGCGTCAGATGATACGTAGCCTTTCAGTCAGAATTATCTATATTGATTGTAACCATGGTTAAACTACACATCTATAGCAGCCAGTTGTAGGTTTGGATGATTACGGAAAAAATAATCAGCACAATTATTTTGATTGAGATTGAAATCATAATCAATAAAACGATTATTCATTAAAAAAAATCCAACTAGTAAAACCCAACTACACAAAACTATGATCATAGCCTTACGCCCATTCATCCCTTCACAATCAACACTTCATTCTTGAACACTATTCTTTTTATCAAGTATAAAATAACCTTGTAAATATCCTGTGAAATCCAAGCCTCTTGCATTTTCAAACATATGTATTTTATCTAATATTATTTTAACAAGTCTGGGGATTTAGTGGCCTAACCTGGGACATCAGGGATTGTTTTTGTGCTGTGTCATGTGGAAATGGGTGTTGGTATGACAAAACAAAAGAAAAAGTTTGGACATTTGTATCTGAGAATTTTGAGGAAAAGAAAATTCTTAGAATCCTTGAAAAAAACTTTTAAATATGAATTAACTTAGTAAAAAAAAAAAAGATATACATAAATATATATATAAATAAGAATATACGAAAATAGCATCCATCCATCCATTTTTCGAACGGCTTATTCCTCACAGGCTGCTAGAGCCTGTCCCAGCCATCTTTTGGGAGTAGACAGGGTAATGAATTGGTTGCCAGCCAATCACAGGGCACACATAGATAAACAACCATTCCCACCCACAATCACACCTAGGATCAATTTAGATACAAAAGAAACCAAATACTGGTTGGTCCTGCGCGTATTGGCCTCTTGGGCAGTGCGGTGCTGTGCATTCATGGTATACATGCTTACAATGAGAAGAGAAGAAAGTTGCAATTGAATTCTGTTTTTCACAAATTGGGAAGAATTTGTGCCTTTGCCTGTGGGTATGTGAACAAAAGATAAAAAAATAAAATAAAATAAAATAAACAATCCGTACAACTTCCAAAGTTATCTAACGCTTGCCTTTGCGCACCACATGCCACAGAAAGCGACCAGAATCCATCGAGAGGTGTTGGCGCTTCACCGCTTCTAGCAATTAGTCAACCCCAGCACCAGTATATAATATTAGGCGGTGTTGTACTTGAATCACCCGCCATTGTCACTTCTCCCGTGTTCGTCTTTTTCATGTTGTTTTGATACATGCAAAGCCATGTTTGTTCTGTAGATTGCAATAAAGTTAGAATAAAAAAGTGGTCTTCTTCGCTGATTTTTCTTCTACGCTTTCCGTTAACTACTTGTGGCTGCGCTACAGCGGCACTCTTGACTTAGCATAAACATTACAGCCGTTAAATGTGGAGAAAGCAAGGCACACAGAGATGGCCTATCGCGAGATGCTGTGACTATCGCGAGACCTACAGCGAGACCGGGAATACCCAACATGACGGCGCCCTGCTGCTAAAATAGAACTAGCTCTATTATGCTAAACTAAATCCGAATTTAACCACCATATAACTTGGCTTTTCTTTTCTCTCTTTCATACGGCAGATTTGGAATACCACCCAGCGTGGAGGACCTTGAACGTTTCATCGACGGATACTTTTACAGCTGCGCGATGGAGGATCCTTCCTACAAGAAGCCTTCCAAGAAGAGAAAAAATGACTCAGTGACAGGCCCGGATGATCTAGCTACTACGGACGTTTCGGTCAGTATGCTGTACTCCATAAACCAAAAATGAGATGTCATCTGCCTCATCCGCGAGGACGTTAACTCTTTCACTGCCACTGACGTTTAAAGACGTCAAGTAAAAACCTACGCTTCACTGCCAATGACGTCAAAAGACGTCATCCAATGATTTTTTTTTTTTTTTTTTGAAACGGGTGCTGGGAAGGCTTGCGGAGCTCTCCTGAAAGTTTTAAGCAGGTTTTTTGAGCCTAATGACTATTTTTGGCCCCTAGAGGGCAGCGATGACTCTCTTTTTACAAGATCGGGTGGGCGTCAGTAGAGGCGGAGCTAGAGCGTTGAGCAGGAGATCAGAATGGAAAACAAAGGAAAAATGGCGGCCGAACGCGAGGAGCTAACGCCAGAGCCGTTTTTTTCAAAGACCAAAAGCATCGCTAAAAAAGCACATTGTTGATGACATGATCATCATCGATGATGAAGATGAGGGTGGTGACTCCGTGGTTGGAAAGCATTGACGCGGCAGTAGAAGACGTTAGATGGAGCTAGATGGAGGAGGGAACGGGCAATGGCGAGCGTTTGCAAGCAGCTCTACACTTACAAGACGAAAGGCATCAACCAACGCTAAAATAGTACATTGATGACGACGGTGATGATCCTCGATGATGATGAAGGTGAATCCGAGCTTGACGGCGAAATTGGAACCGCTGACGCGGCGGCTATGACGGTGTCGTAACGCGGAACGCAACCGAGCACGCACAGGCGGACGTTCAATCGGACGACGGAGAGTGCCCCGAATCCAATGCATATTCATCGGAGGAAGTGTGTACAGTCTGCTACTTGCTTTTTATTCCCCGGAAAAAAAGGCCGTCAAGAAAGTGTAACGTTTGCACGCAAAACGGACAAAGCGAAAGTGAAAGTAAAGTGTTATGCGAGTCCTGGCGTCTCCTTGCACGCAGGCGAGCGTTACAAAAGGAAAACTGTATTTGAAACATCCACATAATTGTAAGTGGTACCACAGTTGCACACATTTGTAAATAGTTTGCGAAATTGTTTTGTCAAATTGTTACACTGTTGAATGGAAATAAACGTATTTTGCAATCAAAAAACACTTTTTCATTGTTGGTGAAAGCGTTTTACAGAAGTAAAGCACTATTTAGGTGTTTGTGGCATCATTCATGGACAAAAAGAAGTGTACAATTCACTAGAGTACATGAAATAACATCGTTTCACAAAAAGCTCTTTTTCTCCGTTTTTTGTTTCAAAAGAGAGAATTTCGGTGAAAGTAACCATTTTCTATTGTTGATTACTGAAGAACGGAATAAGGTAGAAACAAACTTTTTTTTTCTGATGAAAGCCGAGAGTCCAATCTTTCATTTGGTAGTATGTGTGTTTCCATAGCCCAAACACAACATTTTCTGTGGACCTTGAAAGATCACTCAAAATGCTTAAATCGGCTGGCAGTGGGGACAACCCGTTTCTGAAAACGTCTGGCAGTGAAAGAGTTAAGGAATTAAAGGTGAGTTTGAAATTCGTCGGCCAACAGGTAAGTGACCTCCAAAGACATAACGCCGAGTTACGCTCTTCAGTCATGGCTGTTTCAGCCGAGTTGGAAACGATTAAAAAGGAGAATAAAATGCTAAAAAAAAACGGTTCTGAATGTCCAATCCCGTAGCATGCGGGAGAATTTTATATTCTCAGGCATATCTGAGAATACGGCGGCACGGTGGCTGACTGGTTAGCACGTCCGCCTCCCAGTGCAGAGGACGTGAGATTGAGTCCGGGCTTCGGCCTTCCTGGGTGGAGTTTGCATGTTCTCCTCGTGCTTGCGTGGGTTTTCTCCGGGTACTCCGGTTTCCTCCTACATTCCAATGACATGCATGGCAGGTTAATTGAACACTCCAAATTGTCCATACTGTAGGTGTGATTGTGAGTATGCTTGTTCGTCTCTGTGTGCCTTGCGATTGGCTGGCAACCAGTTCAGGGTGTACCCCGCCTACTGCCCGAAGCCAGCTGGGATAGGCTCTAGCGCCCCCCGCGACCCTTGTGAGGAAAAGCGGTTAAGAAAATGGATGGATGGATGGATCCGAGAATACCTCTTTCTCTTATGACATGGTTAAAAATTTCTCAGGAGACGGTAAATAATATCTCTTTTCATCGTGTACATCGGCTTGGAGCCCGTAGGGGCAACAAACCCCATCCTCTTATCATTAAGTTTGAGCATTTTAGAATTTGTTAAAAGTAAAGGACGGGAGCTTAAAGGGACCTCTTTCGGAATGAATGACCAATTCCTGAGATAAATTAATGAGCGGCAAAAGGTACTGTTTCCTAAAATGAGACAAAATAGGCAGGAGGGTAAACTGAATACGATGGTTGTTGATAAGCTATACATCGATGGCCAACTATTCCGGAACCCCAACTCCACTCCCTGGCTGTTCTAATTGGCGGAACTAAACTTTGTTTGATTATTAGATGTATACAGAAAATGTATATGTTGTTATAAAACCTAAAATATGAATACTCATTATGTATAGGCTATATTACAAATATAATATTAATACATAACTACATCTAAAATATATTTAAACAAAATATTAGGACTGAGTTTATATTGTTTGTATGCATAAACTAATAACTGTAACTAATGGTTGTGTTTTTATAGTCAAGAACCCAGTTGCTGCCAGCAGGATCGAGCAGAAACATCAAATGACACCTTACAGTAACCAACTCCTCAAGATTCACTTCCAATAGGCACTAAGGGTTGATATTCGGAATCACTGCATGCCAGTGGGATAACTTTAGGTGTTGTCCCATCTGGCTGAGCGGGGCCGGCTCTGCCCCTCTGTTGGCTGCTGGGTGGCGGCTGCGTCTTGGCCGTTCCCTGGGTCTCTTGGGGGGTGCTGCGTTGCGGTGCTCTTCCTGGTGTCTGGGGCGGCGCCGCTGCGGCGCGGTCCGTCGCTCCGTGCCTGGTGACGCCGTGAGGGGCGGGTGGGCCTCCGGGGTGTCCCGTGGTTCCCTCTCCCTTCCCCCTTCCTCCCCCTTGCCGCCTCTCCCTCATCGCCTCTCCCAGCCCGTCCTCCGCCTCCCTGTCCCTTCTCTCTGCTGTCCTGCCGCTGCCATGCCCCTGCCCCTTGCCCTTCTTGTCGTCTCTTCCCCCCGTCCCCTGTCCGCCTTAGCACCGTGGGAGTGTTGTGCCTGCGTCGCTCCGGTGAGCCCCCTGGCACATCGGGTGGGCCCCAGTATCCGGGGGGCGAGCCCTATCGCCCCGCCGGGCTGTTCACATATGCCCGCCGGGTTGGGTGTGGTGGGTGGTTGCGTCTCCTGCCCCCACCCGGTTGGGAAAAGCCCCGCTGATCGCTCCTCTTAACTCATTGGGGTTGTGCTTGCTCTGTCCTGGTCGACGTCTCCCCTCTTTGGTGGAGGTTTTCATTCATTCCAGATCCACCACACCAGCATCTATCGAAATTCAAACACAATCTGCTTCTTCCTCTAATCGTTGAATCGGTGGAGGCTGATGTCTGTGGATCTCACTCTGTTTCATCTATCCTTCTTTCCTTTCCTCAGTCTTTCCTTTGGTCTCTTGAGGTCTCCCTAATTTGTTGGAATTTAGATGTTTCTGGGGTTGGTGAAAGATTCTGGTTGGTAACCCGGTGGGTAGTAGGTGATGCCTGGTCGGTGCTGGATTTCACTTTCCTTTCTTTTCGTTGATCCTTCCTCGGTTCTCCTGACAACCTCATGACTAGCTGGATTCTGAAGTTTTCGGTTTAGGTGACCGGTATGGGATTTTTAATAGGTTTTAGCTGAATTAATGAGTACACACGCACACGCACGCACGCACACATGCACTCCCACACCCACACATACTCACGCACATACAAAAAAGAAAAAGAGAAGAAAAAAGGGGAGCAAAGTCACGCACATACAAAAAAGAAAAAGAGAAGAAAAAAGTGGGAACAAAGAGAGAGAAAGCGCAATGATGATGACATGTCAAATCGGTAAGATTACCATATGAACAATACTGAGCTCTCTCTCAGAAAAAAAAAAGATGTCCTCAGTGTCTTCTTTTGGACACACGCAAGTCTTGAAATCCTTCTGTGTGTACGAGATTTGTTTGAGGAACGAAGCCGACTTTGCTTCCATCTGGACGGGAGCCTGAGAATGACTGTCTGTACCGACCCCGATCGACAGACGTTCACCTGTTTTAGTCAGGGCTCAGTCTATGTATTTAAATACAAGACATTGCGTCATAAAGCACTCGCAGACAATGCAGAAGCATTTGCTGAAAGGTGGGCATCCATCAATGACGGGCTGTTTTATTGAAGATTTTGCCCACCTCTGGCATTTTTAAAGTTTTTAAGAAAAATGCACAAAACTGTATTTCTTCTTCAAAACGAAACACTATGCACCAACATGACTCGAACATACAGCACTTTTCCAATCTTACAGTAATCATTAAAGTATTTTCCCTTAAATTAAGCTTTAAAACACTTCAGAAGCTACAGATTTTCTTACTTAAAGCTTTATATTTTATGCATTGCTGCCACCAACAGGGGTGTAGGTTAATGTTTGCCTCAGGGAAAGCAGTCAACATAAAATTCTTGCAATTGCAAAAGTGTGTATGTGTGTGTTTTTGCTGGAAGGGCAGCTGGCCTGGAGACAACTTCATCTCCTGACTGTTAGGCATCATGTCATGTTGATGTACAGCTAGATGCATTCTGGCGACCATAACAGTGAGAGCTACTGTAATGTGATGCAATTGAAAAAGACGTTAAGGTCATGGCGAAGCTTAGAATGGAAAAATCCCTCATATACTTAGTCTATTTGAGGTTGTTTCTGGGGCAATGGACATAGGGATAACTTGATTCCGATTGGCTACAGTGTACCCATGTATTTGCCCCTAATGTAGGATTTGACCAAGCACCTCAAACACTGTTGGTTAATCAATGCCGTATCCCTCCCTGCAGGAACGTCTGCCACTGACGGCAATGATTCAGAAAAATGACTTCGGTTTGAGTGCAGGATAATTAAATTGCGTTGTATAACCCTCTGCTTCTCCAATAGGCATATCTCAAGGGAAACATGATTTAAGACTAGACATACAGTTCATTGGCACTGAGATTGTGACTTTCAAATAGGCTGAGGAGACTTGTTTAACTCATTCCTGTCCCAAAGCTTTGTTTTTAGAAGGTTTGTTCTCTTATTTCTGCGTCTGTTCCTTTGCAAACCATGTTGTGTCTTGTGGCATTCCAAATAAATTACAACACAAATTACAACAGGAGAAAGCTTGGATGGTGTAGAGCATTGGTTCTCAACCTTTTTTCAGTGACGTGTACCCCTTGTGAAATGTTTTTTTCAGTCAAGTACCCCCTAAACCAGTGCAAAGCATTTCTGATTTGCCACACTTAAAAACGAGTGCTGTGCCATCATTGTTTGATTTATTAATCTTTGGAACTCTATTTGTATTTATGTGGTCGCTTGAATTATTTGGATTATTTTTATCAACTACTATTTTTGTTATTTATTATTATTATTATTATTATTTATTACTATTTATTTGTATCAGGGACATTACATATTATTAAAAATTTCAGTAAATATGCCAGAATTAGTGTGGCTGGCTGTTTGTCTCTGTGTGCCCTGCGATTGGCTGGCAACCAGTTCAGGATGTACCCCGCCTATTGCCCGAAGCCAGCTGGGATAGGCTCCAGCGCCCCCTGCGACCATTGTGAGGACAAGCGGTTAAGAAAATGGATGGATGCCAAAATTAGCCAAAAGGCAATTTTTCATCTGCAGTTTGGAGACAGATTGTAACATAAACTGTTATCTTTTGGGATCATACTAAAGCTCTTCTAAAAAAGAAATAATTAACTGAATTTTAAATAAAGTTTTCAAATGATTGACAGGTGATTCTAGGTGGCATATGGCAACTTGGGTTGGACCATTCTACTATGGGGGAAATGCTGGGTTTTAAGGCCACTGAAAATGAATAGCCTACTGAATATTAAATACATTTTATGAACTTATATTTTTCTGAAATATTTACATATACTTTTAAAATATATTTTTAAATCTCTTATACATCCTGGAGTACAATCACGTACCCCATTTGAGAACCACTGGTTTAGAGCCAATCAACCCCAAAACACAGAGGTGCAATTTTTACTTTTAGCTCAATTAAGTTATGGAACAATAAGCCACAATAGAAGACGAAATCTAGTCTGCAGTGATCACTTTTGCTGTGTTATCTCTTTCTATTTGCTGTACATCTTATTAATTTAGGCAAGCTACACTGGAATATTCATAAAGGAAATTAATTTTCAGTGCCTGCATGTAGATTCAATGGATAAACTTTGACACAAAATAAAGATAAGACGCCCTCCTGGAACGGATTGTGGTTGAGCTCCAAGAGCCCACTTTAATTCAAACCAAGCTCAGTTTTCGTTTTTTTGACTCAATACTGCCGGTAAATGTACCCCTTCCTCAGCAGTTAAAAGCTAGAGAGGACTTGGGGGGGTGAGTGCCTTTTTCATTCCAAAGGGAATAATATTCACTCTGATCACGTTCTGCACTTGAGGATCTCATCACAAAGAAGTGCGGTGTTTCCAACTCAGTTGCTTTGTTGAATTGTGGCAAGTTATTATAAAGGGAACTTCTGTGTTGCCGCAGAAGATTTGATGATAATCTTGCTCTTTGTTTGGCTCCCATGCTCTGATGACTAATGCAGCTTTTCAGTTGTGATACAAAAATTAGTTCATCTTTATTATGCTCACTGCATACCTAAACAACAACCAGGATGCAAGAAAACTCAATGCATAGTTAATGCATGGTTTAAAACCAAGCCACCCTAATTCTGTTGCCACAGGTTATGGATGTGTTGATTAGACTTTCTGGGTTATGTATTGATGGTAGTATAACAACTGGAAGAGAATGAAAAAGAAAAAGCACTAAGAGAAAAATAAAAACAATCAGCAATAAGAAGGCGATGAAGGATAATGAGTTTATAGAAAGAAACTAAAAGATATGAAGGTATTCAAGCAAGGTAAAAACACAAAGGATCCATGACCGAGATCAGTGTAACCTCTCTGTATGCGTCTGTCATGTGTCATCATCTGTGCATGGCTGCAGGTTTGTCCAATTCTGTCTGTTTCTGAAAGTGAGGAAGCAGTCTAAACACACTGAGTGGCACGCAGAAGGTTACGCGGGTCAGCTGGCGACCCAGTGAACAGTGCATGTACATAGATCCAAACGTCAAGTGGGAGAGAGGTTATGGAAAGGGGACGCTTGATGAACGGTAAATGGTGAACAGGAGTGAGTTAGGACAATCCCTGGATCTGAGAAGAAGCAGGATAGAATTAGTTGAGGGTCTGTCACAAGGGATAGTCGATTTGACTCCTGAAATCCGTTGTGTAAACCTATGTTTACGTTTAATGATGAATGTGATCGCTCCTCTGGACAGTATTTAATGATAACCTTGTACAAAATGAATAAATAGAATGCAACATTGTATAAGGTTAAAGGGGAACTAAACCCAAGAGGCCCTATTTTTGTATACAGGCGCTCGTGTGGCTTGATGTTAAAATTGGTGCCGGGACAAATATAGGGACTTAGTTTGCACCTCTCTCGTTGTTCCAAAGGATCCACGATGGGATGTGCAAGGCCAACTGCCGACGTCACATGCGCATTGCAGTCTAGCTGTTTAAATTCACTTTCTGCATGCCAATCTTATATCTCAGAGTCAATTTCTGCTTGCACAATGTCAAGCATGTGTGAACTTTGACAACACTGATTTTAATGGGAATAGGGAGCTGCAGGAGTCGGCTGTGTTCCTTTCCACAATGTGGCCGATGTTCACTTACGCCCAATTATATCAGTGCAAAGTCAAATATCAAAAGAAAGAAGATTTCACCCATGCACATAGTTAAAATGAGCTTTGCGCTAGAATTGCACCGGGCATGAAAATAAGGACAATGATGTCAAAACTTTGTTATATATTAACTTATTCACTCCCAGCCGTTTTCACTGAAGCAACCCCCTTCGCTACCGGCTGCTTTACTGGATTTTGACAGATTTTTTTCAAGGCCCACAGAATATTGTGTTCCATTGCTATAAAAACATGGAACCTACCAAAATATTATTATATATTATTATATATACAATAGATTAAATAATTTTCTTTTATTAGGAAAAAAGTATATTTCTGTTTCCATTTTGCAGCAATTGGCATTAGAATATAGCTAAATTTCATCATTATTCACAAATCTATTTCAAATTGTGGGGAAAAGAGCTTGTTGCAACAAGGCCCTAGCTGATTTCTTATACTCTGCTGCACCTGCTGGCCGTTTTTGCAATAACTCCAATTGCTTCAAGCGTTCTCTTCAGTTCAGAGGTTGCCTTCTGTATGCTCTAGCATAAAAAAAACATTAAAATAAATGTATAAATACATTTTTGGGACCATTGTAATATTAAGAATAGAACGTATTTATACGTTTTTGGGAGCAAATTAGTTAAACATCTTAGTTATCTGTTGCCGTTTACCTAAATCCATAAGGTGTTAATTTTAATGTTAATGTGTAACAGGTTGACATTTGTAATGAAATTTGTCCATCTCCATGAAGAGGTTGGCATCAAATATCACAAAGGCCACAAAGCTTCTCAAATTCATTAAATCAGTCAACAAACTAAAACACATACGTATTTATAGATCAACTGCAGTTTCTCATTGCATTCGGTAAAATAAGTTTGAAGTGCTATCAAAGTTTTGACTATGTGATATGTTTACAGTGTGAATGATTAATATAGGCAATTCTTAACATTTCCAGTGGATTTCAATTCCACTTTCTTGGGGCTAATAGCAAGGCTTTACTGTGTATAAAGCCATCATGCAGACTCAAGAGGATGATTATGGAGGAGGCCATATTAAGCTTCTCAAGGATGTAGTACAAACACCAACCACTGGTTAATAAACAGTAATCAGCGGGGGGGGGGGGGGTTATAATACATTTGCTTCAAAAATTCATGTCTTCCTGGGAATATATCGTCTGATTGCACATTACTTTCAGTATTCACATAGTTTAACAATAAATATCTACTTTTCCCTGTTCATTTTCAATGGGATTGACATTGAACTTTTTCTAAGTCCCACTTTCCACGCCCACTTCCATACATACAATTTATCATCATTATCAGCTGTTTGATATTGTTTGGTGAAGCAGTTGGTAAAGTGCAATGCCCAGTATTCAAGTATCCAGGAGGTCGCAGGTTCAAAACCCACCTCCGACTGTACATTGCAAATATATATATATATATACACACACACACACACACACACACACACGTATACCAACTGACTATCATATCAGAAAATGGATTAGAATTTCACTGAAATTATTAAATGCCTGTTAGCTTTCAGTATCAGATTACAAATTTCTAAAATAAATACGCCATTAGCCATGATTTTGAACAAGTCAAGTTAGCTCAGTGGTTAGAGCAATTGCCTTCCACAACAGAGTGCCTGGGTCAAACCCCCCATTGGACCATATTTTAGTACATTTGATGGTTCGATACCAACTACGATCATATCAGGAAATGGATGATAATTTCACTGAAACATGCATTAAAATTTTAGCATTCAGCTTTTTAGCATTCACATGCTATTTCTGCAGAAATCTAGTTTAATGAAACATGTTTGTAACAGCCACATGCAGGTTTTAACACTGGCTGAAAAAAAATACTGCAACTACAAGAGTCACCTTTACTTGGTTGAGTGCTTTATTTAGTAGCCTGTGTGAATAATGAATGACGTCCAAAGGGATAAATTGAGTCAGACAGACTTCTTTTACAATAATTATTGTGGTGATA